>NC_140165.1:297012611-297115313 GCF_963971535.1 Notolepis coatsorum
ACACACACACACACACACACACACACACACGGAGACAGACAGATAGACAGACAGACAGACAGACACACACACACACACACACACACACACACACATACTGTACTGTACACACAGTGGGCTTGACCCTGTGCTGTCAAAGCCACACACAACACATACAGTAGCTCTACTGCCTGACAACTATGACTAACTACTATAAAAAAAGATACGATATATAAAATAATACATTGTGTTACTCTATATACTGTGATATTCTCCATTTCAATATTTCGTCTACATCTCCATTCATTCTTTGAAATTGAATGTCATTTCATAAAGCCAAGACCATGATAACACACTTGTAGCAGCATATTAAGGTCAGAGCTCAATACTTAATCTCACCAATTTCATTATTCTTATATAGCCTGTTTCCCCCAAGCAGAATTAATATTCCCTGAGCCCTTGTCAAAATAGCCTTATCTCTGACAAGCTGTGTCATAAAAGGCATATTTCCTTTTGTAAGAATAATACACAGAAGAAACTCCTAAAATAACAATGCAGAGCTCGACAATATGAGAGTGTATCCCATACCAGTCTCTCCCTTCCAGTTGCTTTGTGTCTGAACCCAGTAGGGTGGGAATCACCAAGGATCTCACAAATCAATGGGATTACGAATATAAGGGCTATGGCAGGGTTTCCGTTAGAAAAAATTGTTGCCGGTCTCAGTGTCAAATGGGATCAATTCCGGTCAGAGTTTATTGAGCTTAAAAACAATTGATAGGCAGGCTATATAAAGAATGACATCCTCAAGGCATGTAGATTTATAATATTTTAACTTAAAACTAGGCAACTTTTGCGTATATACAGTCATTAATATATTCCAAATAAAATAAGTCCCTCGAGACTTCGTGCTGCTGCCGACTTGAGGTGTCGGTGGGCAGTCTGCCCGACATTAATAAACAGCAGTCTGTTATAATCAAATTTTTATGAGCTAACGAATTCCGTTATATTGGACATTTGTATTAATTATATCAAGCGAAGAACTGAGAAATTTGGCAGAGAGAGACGGCAACATTATTATTTGCGTGATGACTATCTCCACCTCCCAACGACTTGGTGCTGGATTTGTGAGAGCATGCAGCTGCAGAGCCGCAGAGCCAGCTGTGTTTTCAGGTCCGGTCTGGGGACCGCTCAGCAGCACCCCCCACCCAACAGCAGAATTGCCAATGGCTGAATTGGAGTATTGCACTGTGCGGGCACAGCTCTGTGGGCTCTGCGGCTCTGCAGCTGCATGCTCTCGCAAATCCAGCACCAAGCTCCCGCTGACACATAGTTGTCATTATTGGTGAAGCAACAATGAAACAAATGTAATGATTGTTTTGTTCATCGCATAGGCTATTTAATTTTAGCCTATTTTAATACAATTCAAATAATCAAATTGTGCTTAGAGGGAATTATTTTCACCGGACATTATGACCGGAGAGATTAAATATGTCGGACTTCAACAGATTTTGCCGGTCAAAAACCGGTAATTACCGGACAACGGAAACCCTGGGCTATGGTTTCATTATTTAATGATTCTCAATGCCTCATTGTAAATTAAGTAAACAATTTTACTAGTGCTGTGAGGCGATTAAAAAAATGTATCTAATTAATTACAGGATTTGTAATAAATTAGTCGCATTTTAATCACATAACCTTTTTAGGCCTGATATTCTATATTCTATAATCACTTTTCAAATTGCATGTGTCCGGATGGCAGAATTCAGTACTGTATCTACAAAACCTTCTGTTTAACACATCCACCGGCGGAAACGGCTTACGACGTGTTTCAAGTTCATGCGAATTCTGCCATTCCACGGCGTACGACGTTATTGAGATCATATAAAAAAAATTTGCCATGTTATTCATAATTCCCTCACGGAGCCTGGTCTGATGCAGTGGGAACCTGCACAACTCTGCAACGCTTCAATACTACCGCCTGGTGGATGATCGGCGAGTTGCAACCGGAAGTGGATCTCTGGAGATCTCCGGTGCATCTGGCAAATGCGTCCGGCACTCGCATATTTTTGCGGGACTGTAGACACACGTCCGTGTGTAGCGATCGCTGCCATAACGCAATAATCGATACGATTTGGGCGTTTATTATGATTATACAAACCGGAAATGGATTTAGGAGATCGCCGTCAAATAAGTGGGATCTTTTTCCTCCAGTCTCATTGTCGAACGGTAAGAGGACGCTGACATCATTTTCAGCGCGTTTGTTTATTATTATCCATGCAAACTGCTCTGATCAATATATCACCCATACTACATAAAGCATTTACTGACGATCACGGAATTATAAACGACCCCCCCCCCGTTCATCCGTGCATGATAAGTCATAACGTTTAGGATCATGTACAGTTAAAAAATTTAATATAGCGTGTATCGCCAACAAACGGCATTTGATAATCTATATATGCCTATATCTCACGTTCTAGGAATTACTGCAGAAAACGATAAAAACATATTTATATTCTAGACGGTATTTTCGTATGAATCTATGAATGAAAAAGTAAAACTGTTGTGAAGGATCAGATTAAACCGAATATGTATATTTATTTATATATATATATTTAATTGTATTTGTATATCGTTTGATATCCCCTGTATATTCCTTGTACAATATGCATTGAATATCCCTTTAGTCTACTAAACAGCCCATAATAGTTTCATTCTACCATTGGACGAGAACCTGGCGCCAGGTTGCCATACCCCTAGGTCCAAGTTCAATCGTGCCGCCTAACATGTCGTGGCAAGCCCCTGTTCCGCGCAGGAATATGTCGGGCGAAATACGAATGGTACTATTTGTTCATAGCGCATATATATATGGCGCAAGTAAAGTAGAACTTTCTTTTAGTCCAGTTCTTTACCCTCCAACAGAGTGACAGACGCAAAGCCTCCCCATGACGCACGTGTGGTGTAGTAAGGCCTACTTGGCCCAGAATAGGCATTGAGATATCGTGTAGATTAATAGTTGAATAGTCATAGTTTGGCACTATACCGTCGAGTTGGACGTATTCTATTAAGCTAATAATAGTCTATTTATGTATGGTGCATCGTTCGGTTAGAGTTCTAAAGTTATCAGTACCCCCCATCGTTCCTGACGTTATCTGGACGCTTAACCAGGCTGGTCAGACCCCTAGTGGTGATTGCATCCGAGGAGCTCCGGGCCAAGAGCGACTGGACCTGTATATTGGATTACTCTACCCGGACGACGGCGAGCCTTCCACGGCTTGGATTATGCTTTGTGTGCTTTGATTATTCCATGGATAAAGGCCAACACTGCGGAGTGTTGGAACTACCCCCCGGAGAGGACTCCAGGTGAGACGGCGCTCTACACTAGTGAGGTCGCCTCACGTCTCTCCGTTGTGGACCGGCAGCTACCGTCCACAGAGGGTCCAGCTGTATTCGCCTGCGGCCCGAGGTTCTGTGGGCACCGTGTCCAAGACTTTGGATTCTCCCAAGACACCGTCGGCCAGATGGGATACCGCCAGCGGCTTCTCTAACCCCCCCCCCTCCTACTGTCTTACAACCAGCGGGACCCCCCCCCCCCCCCCCCTTAGTGTATCCAGCTATAATCATTTAAGTACCATCACTATCGTTTTCCTAAATATTCCAGGTTGTATACTTACTCCCTGCGTAACCAGAGATTGGACATTCAATGTTGATTTACCTACGAATACTCATTTGCCATAAAAGTGCATATTTCATATTTCAAATCATAAATGTAATTAAGTGATCGTTGTATACACCTTTTGCTGTATTAAACCTTCGATTTGGTACATTTGTGTGGATTCGTTTCATCAGGTGGGAAAGTGTTCATCATACTTATATCTTGTACTGGGTGGCCAGAAGTTAAAGTACATGAGGTAGTGGTATTGTGAGGTTTCTGTCCTTGCGCTCTCACTCGTTCTGTTCCTTTAACCACCCTCGCTTTGTTTTCATTCATTTTTCTGTCAATTGGTTCTATCCCCTCGTTCACACGTTTCTCCCCGTTGACGTCATCAGAGACGTCGCTGATTGGTTCTCTCACTTCCCCACGCTTTTCAATCACATTCCCCAGCTGTCACTGCTTTCTCCCCGTTGACGTCATCAGAGACGCCGCTGATTGGTTCTCTCACTTCCCCACGCTTTTCAATCAATCGATCCCTCATTATTTATACCCCGTTTTTCCCCACCCTAAGTTGTTGGATCGTCTTGTTTTGTCGCCTTGATTTGTCTCTGGATGTTTTTCCCCGTTGCTGCTGCTGCTGCCTTTTTCTCTGTGCTGTTCTCCAGGAATTCCTAGAAGCCTTCGCTTGGATACCTGCTCCCGTGGCGCGCGCTCGCCTCCACTGTTTGTTCCAGTTCCAATTACGCATCTCGTCTGGGTGAGTTATCTATTTGACTGTTTTTGACCTATTCCGTTTTTCGTGTGTAAACTTACACTGAAGACTACCACCTTTTTGTCAAACAGTCACTCACCCAGCCATTATCTATTTTTGCTTATTCCTTTATGGAATAATATTTTGGGACCTACCATCTCCCTCTGTGTGCTTGCTCACACCGAAGATATTATTTCACAATTGGACTGTGTGTTTACATGAAGATATTCACTGTGTGTTTGCTCACACCGAAGATATTATTTCACAATTGGACTGTGTGTTTACATGAAGATATTCACTGTGTGTTTACATGAAGATATTCACTGTGTGTTTACATGAAGATATTCACTGGGACTGTGTTTGGATTTAGCTCACTGTGTTGTTAACACGAAGAGTTTCACTTGGGCTGTGTTTGGAACTGTGCTCACTGTGTTGTTAACACGAAGAGATTCACTTGGGCTGTGTTTGGAACTGTGCTCACTGTGTTGTTAACACGAAGAATTGTACACCCTGTTCTCCTGCTCGTTTAAGACTGCTCTGTCACTGACTCGTTCCCTCTCTCCCTCTCTCGGTCTCGCAACAACATCTGAGAACCCACCGAGAGGATTCTGCAGAGCGGTTCAGAAGTCAACACCTGCTTCCCAAGACAACCCTCACGGGAGAAGCTGCAGAGCAGCAGAACTTTGCCCATTGATCATTGTACCTGTCTTGTTTGACCTGCTTTCCCTGTTTCTCTTATTCTTAGTACCAAATAAACAAGCCCTTGTATTTGGCAACTCTGAATCCTACTCTCTTGTGTCGTTGCGTTTGGGGTCGGTGTCAAACCATAACATTACGATCCAACCAATGACGACCCCAGCCAAGATTCAAGATTCAAGATTCAAGAGTTTTAATTGTCACGGCATACAGGTATACAATGAAATGCGGCTGGTCTTGCCCGCGACGATGTGCAATACAGTGTTACAACATATAATAGAATCCAATAAAAATACAGTGGTACAACATATTAATAGAATCCAATAAAACAGTGCAATAAACAGGTACATGGTGTGCCATCTCGGTATCTGTACATTAGTATTTACAGAGCATATAGGACATTCTAGTTAGCTTTAGTAGTGCAATACACTGTTCCTGAAGTTATACTACTTTAAGTGGCCTTTCCTCTGGCCATAAGTGTGCGTGTGTGCGGCATGAGTGTTAAAGTGGCTGCTAGTGTGTGAGCGTGCTCAGCGTGCGTGTCGTGTATGTACTTGTGTGTGGATAGTTCAGTTTCTGTGTCTCTCAATGTTCATTGTTCAAGGCTCTGATGGCCTGGGGGAAGAAGCTTAGCCTAAGCCTCTCCGTCTTAGTCTCTAGAATTCGCAGGCGTCTGCCTGACCTCAGCAGCTGGAACAGGCTGTTATTGGGGTGGTGGGGGTCTTTCATTATCCTGCAGGCTCTGGATTTGCACCTCTTGTTGTATAGAGCCTGCAGGGGAGGTAGCGCAATACCCGTGGTACGCTCGGCTGAGCGCACCACACTCTGTAGGGCCTTCTTGTCCTGTGCCGTGCTGTTCCCATACCAGGCAGTGATGTTTCCGGTCAAGATGCTCTCTACAGCTCCTGAGTAGAAGGACTGGAGTATCTTCCCCGATACTCTGAACTTCCTTAACTGTCTCAGGTGGTAGAGGCGCTGCTTCGCTTTCTTTACTACTGTGCCTATGTGTGTTGACCATGTCAGGTCCTCTGAGATGTGGACCCCCAGGTACTTGAAGCTGCTCACCCTGTCCACGGTAGCCCCGTTAATCCTCAGTGGTGTGTGTGTCTCCCGCTGTCCTCTCCTATAATCCACGATCAGCTCTTTGGTTTTACCAATGTTCAGGAGCAGGCTGTTGTCCTGGCACCAACGTTCCAGTACCTCAACCTCCTCCCGGTAGGCCTTCTCGTCGTTGTCCGAGATCAGCCCCACCACCACCGTGTCGTCGGCGAACTTCACAATGGAGTTGGAGCTGAACTTGGCCACACAGTCGTGTGTGTAGAGTGAGTACAGCAGGGGGCTTAGAACACAGCCCTGGGGGGACCCGATGCTCAGGGTGATGGTGTTGGAGGTCTGACCCCCCACCCTGACCGCCTGGGGTCTTTCACTCAGAAAGTCCAGTACCCAGGCGCTCAGGGCGACACAGAGAGAGTAGTCACCTTGGGCATCGAGGGGGTGGTAAGGCGTGCCCTACGCTTCCATCGCGCTCCAGGCAATGTACCTGTTAACCGTCTCTTTGTCCCCAACTCAGTCCGGTCCCGGGTCCTCCAGTGGGGCCATACCAGCCGGTTCGCCTGCCACCCGGGCGTTCATCGCACGTTCTCCTTCCTGGCTCGTCGATTCTGGTGGCCCACCATGAGGAACGACGTCAAGGGGTTCGTACTGGCCTGCGCAGTCTGCGCCCGCAAGAGAGTCAGCACAGCAGCGGCAGTCCAGTTAGAGTCAGCCAAGGAACACGCCCTACAGCTGGATGCGGCTGCAGCTGCTGTACAGGGACTCCGAGAGCAGGTCCTGCTTATTCAAGGTTCAATGGCCGCCTTGGCGGGACAACAGTCCGACATTCTCGCTCAGCTTCACTCGCTGGGCGACACCGTTAATGCCTTTCACCTCTCACACCCTTCAGGAACATTCCCCGCAGCCCCAGCAGATCTCGCATCTCGGGAACCCCTTCTCTCCGTCCCACGGCTGTTCGACGGTAATCCCGAGGAGTGTGCCACATTCATCATGCAATGTGAGTTGGTTTTCCGTCATCAACCAAGCCGTTTTTTTGCTCGTGGGTCCCAAGTGGCTTATATAACCAACCTACTTTCAGGCCATGCTGCCCAGTGGGTCACTTCCTCCTGGGCAATGGAGGCAGATTTTTTGTTCTCCTACCCAGACTTCGTGGCGGAGCTCCGCAGAGTGTTCCACCATCCAGCCCGAGGTCTGGACCCTGGAGCCCGGTTGGGGACCTTCCGACAGGGGAGCGGCAGGGTGACGGACTATGTCATGGAGTTTCGACTGGCGGCGGTGGAGAGTGGATGGAACGAACCTGCTCTTCGCCTAACCTTCATGAGAGGGCTCTGTGACGCAGTCAGGGACCAGCTCGCGACCCAGGAGGAACCTGATTCCCTCGAGGACCTGTTCAGCCTCGCCATCCGCGTCGACGGACGCCTCCAGGAGAGAAGACGTGAGAGAACCCGACGGGGACCCCCAGACGCACCCCCCGAGGACCACGACCTCGAGGAGGATTTCGGTACCCCAGACGTACCCCCCGAGGACCACGACCTCGAGGAGGTTTTCTTTACCCCAGACGTACCCCCCGAGGACCACGACCTCGAGGAGGTTTTCTTTACCCCAGACGTACCCCCCGAATACTACGACCCCGAGGGGGTTTTCAGGGAGTCCAGGGCTCAGGTCTTTCCGCCTCGCCGGCCTTACGACTGTGCCATCGACCGCCGCTCAGGGGCTCCCTTTCCCAGCGGCCGCCTCTACAGTGCTGTCCGTCCTGCCCCCTCCGTGACTGGTGGGTTTGTTCCCTCCCGAGCCGTGACCAAGGAGGAACCCATGCAGCTGGGACACAACCGCCTTAGCCCGGCCGAACGGGAGTCCAGGCTCTTCTCCGGCCGTTGCCTCTACTGTGGCCAGGGTGGACACCGTGTCTCCAATTGCCGTGCCCGGCCAAGAGGACCAGGCTCGCCAAGACCCCGGGAGATCCTGGTGAGCCGTCTTTCCTGTCCCCCGCCCCGGAGGCCCGCTGGTGAGTCGCCTCCGGACCTCTCGTCCATACCCACCCGTGCACCACCCAACCGTCTGGCGGACGTCACCCTAGCCTGGGCGGACCAGCGGGCGACGGTGGGTGCACTCATGGACTCTGGTGCTGAGGGGAGTTTCATGGACGTTGGGTTTGCCACCCGGGCCGGCATTCCGCTTGAGGACCTCGAGAGGCCCTTGGAGGTCTTCGCAATGGATCATCGCCGCCTGGCTGACGTCACTCAACGCACCTGTCCAGTCCTTCTCACCGTTGCTGGTGACCACGTTGAGAGGCTCCAGTTTTTCGTCACCAGCTCTCCTCTTGTCCCTGTGGTCCTGGGCAGGCCCTGGCTCGCGCTGCACGAGCCCCACATCGCCTGGTCCTCCGGTGCCATCAAGGGGTGGAGCCCCTCCTGTCGTGCCCGGTGTCTTCGGGTGCCGTCCAGCCCCCTCACCGGGTCCCGGTCCTCGTCTCCGGCGTCCCTCGCCGGTTCTCTGTCCCTGTGCCCGGCCTCCGCTGTCGGGTCCCAGTCCCCGTCTCTGGCCTCCCTCGCCGGTCCTCTGTCCACGTCTCCGGTCCCCCTCTCCGGGCCTCTGTCTTTGTCCCCCTCTCCAGTGCCCCTGATCGCCGGCTTCCTTGGGTCCCGTCCGGGCAGGCCGGGGCCGTGTGGGTCGCCGGGTGCTGTAAGGTTTGGCTCTTTCCCCACCACGGGCTTCTTGAAGTACTGTGATGATTGGTCCGCTGCTCCAGACATCTGAGCGCGCCTGTCGTGGTGCCGACCGGCGCCGGGTTCCTGCGCCGACTTACCGCCCTGGGCAGAGGGTGTGGCTCTCCGCAAGGGACCTCCCGCTACGGTCCTCGGCCGGGAGGCTCAAACCCCGTTTCGTCGGACCTTTCGAGGTCCTGAGGGTACTCAGTCCGGCGGCCCTGCGCCTGGAGCTTCCTGCATCCATGCACATCCACCCCGTGTTCCATGTCTCCCGGGTTAAGCCCGTCTCCCTCAGTCCCCTTTTGCCTCCAGCTCCTGACCCGCCGCCTCCCGTGTTGGTTGATCACTGACTTCCATCGAGCCCATCCTGACGGGCCGGGTCGGCCTGGTCGCCAGGTGGCTCCCGTGGAGGGGGGGGTACTGTGAGGTTTCTGTCCTTGCGCTCTCACTCGTTCTGTTCCTTTAACCACCCTCGCTTCGTTTTCATTCATTTTTCTGTCAATTGGTTCTATCCCCTCGTTCACACGTTTCTCCCCGTTGACGTCATCAGAGACGTCGCTGATTGGTTCTCTCACTTCCCCACGCTTTTCAATCACATTCCCCAGCTGTCACTGCTTTCTCCCCGTTGACGTCATCAGAGACGCCGCTGATTGGTTCTCTCACTTCCCCACGCTTTTCAATCAATCGATCCCTCATTATTTATACCCCGTTTTTCCCCACCCTAAGTTGTTGGATCGTCTTGTTTTGTCGCCTTGATTTGTCTCTGGATGTTTTTCCCCGTTGCTGCTGCTGCTGCCTTTTTCTCTGTGCTGTTCTCCAGGAATTCCTAGAAGCCTTCGCTTGGATACCTGCTCCCGTGGCGCGCGCTCGCCTCCACTGTTTGTTCCAGTTCCAATTACGCATCTCGTCTGGGTGAGTTATCTATTTGACTGTTTTTGACCTATTCCGTTTTTCGTGTGTAAACTTACACTGAAGACTACCACCTTTTTGTCAAACAGTCACTCACCCAGCCATTATCTATTTTTGCTTATTCCTTTATGGAATAATATTTTGGGACCTACCATCTCCCTCTGTGTGCTTGCTCACACCGAAGATATTATTTCACAATTGGACTGTGTGTTTACATGAAGATATTCACTGTGTGTTTGCTCACACCGAAGATATTATTTCACAATTGGACTGTGTGTTTACATGAAGATATTCACTGTGTGTTTACATGAAGATATTCACTGTGTGTTTACATGAAGATATTCACTGGGACTGTGTTTGGATTTAGCTCACTGTGTTGTTAACACGAAGAGTTTCACTTGGGCTGTGTTTGGAACTGTGCTCACTGTATTGTTAACACGAAGAGATTCACTTGGGCTGTGTTTGGAACTGTGCTCACTGTGTTGTTAACACGAAGAATTGTACACCCTGTTCTCCTGCTCGTTTAAGACTGCTCTGTCACTGACTCGTTCCCTCTCTCCCTCTCTCGGTCTCGCAACAACATCTGAGAACCCACCGAGAGGATTCTGCAGAGCGGTTCAGAAGTCAACACCTGCTTCCCAAGACAACCCTCACGGGAGAAGCTGCAGAGCAGCAGAACTTTGCCCCTTGATCATTGTACCTGTCTTGTTTGACCTGCTTTCCCTGTTTCTCTTATTCTTAGTACCAAATAAACAAGCCCTTGTATTTGGCAACTCTGAATCCTACTCTCTTGTGTCGTTGCGTTTGGGGTCGGTGTCAAACCATAACAGGTATTAAATATCATATCTAACAATACAGTCAGGGAATTGTACCCCTCAGTTACAATTGGTCCTTCGAGCCGGAGGGTAACTAGTGTAATATTAATATAGTGTTATTAATATCGAAATGGCCTATGATGAACACTCCACGAAACGATCCTCCTAACCTAGAACGCCCGCGGCGCAGACGACAGACACCTCAGTACTTAGAGGCTTACACTGTCAGTCAACTACCTAGCCTTCGACAAACGGTAAACGCGGTAAAAGTAGAAAGTAAAATTATGTCTGACCTTAATGACCAGGTTTCCCCGACCACAGAGGCCCTAGTAGGTCCTAATGTAACTGACCAAGCTCACGGTGGGGACCAGGAGGGAATTGACATGCCTTTACCCCCCGCCACTACCCAAGAAGTAGTCCCCGACCAGCCCCGGGAGGAAGACAACCCTACAGAGAGAGAGCTCTGCACGGAAGAAGAGGAGGAGAGCGCCGAGGAACTAGAGCTCCAGGACTCCCCAACGAGTACCCCCAGGAGCGGCTCACGCAGGAGCGGCTCGCCTCCACAACCGCCTTCCCCCAGCGAAGCGGAGAAGATACTACAACAGGCGTTCCTCGTCAGCCTGACAGCCTCTACCGAACGCGACCGACTCCAAGCGCAGATGCTTAGCGAGCGCGAACACCTCCAAGCACAGCAACGGAGCGAAGAACAGCGCACACGCCTGGAGATGAGACGCTTCCAGACAGAAGAGAATATGGCAAGAGACCGGGCCGACGCCCAGCGTGCCGCTGCCGGTGCCCAAAGAGACGCAGAGCGCGACAGACTACAAGCGCAACTAATAGAGCAGCTGATCAAAAGGACAACACCCTCCCCTTCCGCCAGGGGTTCAAGGAACTCGTCGAGACAACAGTCAAGGGCAGCGTCACCACAACGAGCAAGCGACCCTGAACTTGACCAACAGACCGAGTCTAGACCCCCCGCAGACCCCCTTCCCATACCGGTCCAAGCGAGACCCAGCTACAAGGAAGGAGCGGCATACACTGCGGAGAAGCTAAATAAACGATTACAGGATCTGGAAGATCTGATAGAGGAAGAAGAGGGAGAGGAGGAGAACCAAGCCCGACGACAGCACAGTACTCCACCGGACCAGGAGGTCCCATACAGTCCAGGCTATACCCCCGCGGCGCTGCGCTACAGACCCCCGACTCTATTCACGGGTGAGCACGACGCACGACCAGCCCCGAGGAATAGCACCTGGACCAGCGGGCCATGGTACCCTGCCAGTACCAGCCCACAGCGAGGCGCAAGAGGGGACTCGCCCAGGAGGTCTCTCCCCCAACGCTCGCCGATGTATCAGCCATCCACGGCGTCATACAATGCCACACCGTCATTCCCAGACTTCGCCTATGAGAGTCGAGCACAGTACACGGAGCTCCGGATGTGCCTAGAGACAATGATGGTGGATGTCGCTGATGAACGCCACAAGTATGCAATATTACTGAAGCACCTGAAAGTACCGCGAGCGCACAATATAGCGCTAGCCTATGCTACCTCTTCGACCCCATACACAGCGGCCCTTGCAGCGCTGGATCAGAGATATGGACGTATATGGGATTACGTAATCCAGGAGATAAGGCATATTGACCGCCTACCCCCAGCCACAGACAATCGCTCACTAGACGACCTGTCAATCAAAGTGCAGTCCCTGGTAGGGATGCTGGGAGCGCAACGGGAGAAGGGCATGCATGAGCTATACGCCAACTCTAACGTCGAGAGGATTTTGGAGAAGCTGCCACCCGCAAGACAGGAGCGCTTTAGGCGGCAGAGGGATTACCGGGATCCCAAATGCACCGAGCCATCCCTCCTTGATCTAGCCGACTTCCTGGCGAGAGAAGTCAGCAGCTTACGACTGGATACCTTCGGGCGGAGCACGCCAAGCTCCAGAGAGGGACCCAGGAGAATAAATGATGGAAGAAGATCGGTGACTGTCATGCACCAATCAGAGTCAGTACCGAGCAGTAAGAGTCACAGCACCCCCTCGAGAAAAGAGAAGTGGAAGATAGCGTGTCCCTACTGTGAGAAAGAACACTGGCTGTCACAATGTGACCTATTCACAAAGATGAATGCAGAAGAAGTGAGTCAATGGATAAAGTCCAACCGGCGCTGTTATCGATGTGCGCGGCCCCACATGGCAGCCGAATGCCGCCTAAAGAAAAGGTGCAGCCGGTGCGATGGAGCCCATCTAGATATACTACACGAAAGTAACGGAAGACGGCCTATACCTGCACCACGGAGCGGCACCAAGGCAAGTGTCATGTACATTGACCCCGCCAGCAGCAGCGGAGCCCAAGTGCTCTTAAAGGTAGTCCGTGTGACATTGAGCTACCAAGATAAAGTCATGGACACTTACGCCGTCCTTGATGACGGGTCAGAGAAGACCCTTCTGCTCGCCTCCGCTGCGACCCAGTTGGGACTGCGGGGGAGCAAGAACGAAATGACGATTCGGACAATAAGAAGAGATTTAAAGACGATAAAGGGCGAGAATGTCTCCTTCACCATCGCAGCCAACGGGCAGCCAGAGCGACGGTACAAGATCACAAATGCTTTCACCAGCCAAGAAATAGGACTATCGCAGTACACCTACCCTGTCACCAAGTTGATGGATAAATATGTGCACCTGCGCCAATTACCTATCCCGCTCATAGACGGCGCTACCCCGACCCTGTTGATAGGCTCCGACCATGCAGAACTCATAGTCCCGATTGACCGGGTCCATACAGGCCCCCGAGGCTGTCCTGCAGCAGTCAAGACCCGCCTAGGGTGGACCCTACAAGGCCCCCTCGCTAAATCTCTCAACCGAACAGCAGCCACTAGCTGCTTCCACTCCAGAACGACAGAAGAAGACACCACTCTCCTGCAGCATGTCGAGAGGCTATGGACCCTAGAGACAGTGCCCTTTAAGAACGAAAAGAAAGACATTCGCTCTAAAGAAGACATTTACGCCATCAACCTACTCGAGCAGGGGACAAAGAGAGTCACAGTCGGCGGAGTGATGAGATACGCAACTCCACTCCTGAGGCGAGAGGGAATGCCCACCTTTCACGCAAAGAAAGACGCCACGGAGCGCTATCTACTGAACACAGAGCGGCGCCTAGCCAAAGACCCCGCTCAAGAGAGTGTGTACCGAGCTGAGATCGAGAAGCTAATCACAGCGGGACACGTAACAAAGATTGACATTAAAGAGGCCGATCAGACGACCGAATCATGGTACGTGCCGCATCACAAGGTCCATCACAACGGCAAGGATCGCATTGTGTTTAACTGCAGCTACCAGATCGGATCCCAAAATCTGAATAAAGAGCTCTTGCCCGGCCCCACACTCGGCCCCTCCCTACTAGGCGTGCTACTGCGCTTCCGCCAGGACAAGGTGGCTATAAGCGGGGATATCAAAGGGATGTTCTTGCAGGTGAGACTAGTAGAGGAGGACAAGCCTCTGCTACGGTTCCTATGGAGAGAGAAGATCGGAGATGAGAACCCATCCATCTACCAGTGGGAAGTACTCCCCTTCGGAACCACATGCAGCCCGTGCTGTGCTACATTTGCACTACAGAAACACGTCACAGAGGACCCAGCAGCAGATGAAGAGGTCCAACACAGTGTGAAGAACAGTTTCTACGTGGACAACTGTTTACAAAGCGTCTCGACTCAAGAAGAAGCCGAGGCTCTCCTAATCAAGTTACGCGCCTCCCTGATCAAAGGCGGCTTTGATCTCAGGCAGTGGGCCAGCAGTGACCCGCACGTATTGCGCAGCCTCTCCTCCGCGGACAAGGCTGCCAGCAGCGAGACCTGGATGGCGACAATCCCAGGAGAAGCCCAAGAAATTACACTAGGACTAGTCTGGCGCTCCAAAACAGACTCGCTCCACTATAGACACAAACCCTTGGCTCCAGAGCAGGGAAGGGCGGCGGCGATACCGACCACCAGACGGAGTGTGTACAGAACACTCGCCAGACAATATGACCCGTTGGGATGTATTCTACCTTACACCACCAGGGCAAAGATGATTGTACGAGCACTATGGGACAAGGACCAGGGCTGGGACGACCCAATACCCGCACACCTTGCCTCAACATGGAGAGAGTGGGAGACGGAACTCCGCTCACTCCCAGGTGTCAATATACGCCGCAGCTACTTCCCATCCACAGTGAGGCCAGAGACATGCGAGATTGAGCTACACGTCTTCAGCGACGCCTCCGAAGTAGCCTACGGATCGGTGGCCTACTTGCGTGCCCAAGAGATGGGAGGAAAGATACACACTGCTTTCATCCTGGCCCGCTCAAGAATAGCCCCACGTAAGCAACAATCTATCCCACTTCTAGAGCTCTGCGCAGCCCTCGCAGGAGCGCATCTAGCCACGTTAATCCAACGTGAACTCACCATCCCGGTGCATAGAACAATCTTGTGGTCAGATTCCACAACAGTACTCACATGGATCAAGTCTGATTCATGCAGATACAAAGTCTTCGTGGGAGTCAGAGTCACCGAGATTCAAGATTTAACAGAAGAAGCAAGCTGGCGGTATGTGGACACCAAACACAACCCAGCTGACGTCATCACCCGGGGAATGTCTCTGGATGACCTAACCCGTCGCAACATCTACAGTGACGGACCAGCATTCCTCAAGCTCCCGGAAGGAGATTGGCCTACGCCCACCCCGAGGGAAGCAAGTAACGAGGAGGCTGAGAACAAGAAACCTATGTTCTGTGGACTGAGCACTGTCGCCTCCACAGACCCCAACATAGATGACCGCATTACCCTAGAGAGTGCGCAGCAAAAAACATTCCTGCGGCACCACCCAGAGATTCAGTCCACCACTGACATGTCAGCAGCTGACTACGAAGAAGCAGAACTTCTTCTACTACAACGAGCCCAGAGAGACTCGTTCCCCGATGAGCTAGACTGTCTACAGGGAGGAAACCCCGTCCCATCAGACAGCAGACTGATTCACCTGGCACCAGAGAGTGACGCCCATAATCTCATCAGAGTGGGTGGTCGCCTGCGGAGAGCCCCCGATCTACCAGATGACATTAAGCACCCGATCGTCTTGAACAGCCGACACAAGGTCACAGAGCTGATCATAAAGAAATACGACGAGGATGTACACCACGCAGGAGCAGAGAGTCTTCGCGGAGATCAGACGTCGTTATTGGATATTGCAAGGGAGAGAAGCAGTACGGCGCTTCCAGCGAACCTGTCTAGACTGCCGTAAGTGGCGCGCGCAGCCCAGCATACCACGGATGGCTGACTTACCCCCCTGTCGCCTCCGAATCGGCGACAAGCCATTCCACTCCACAGGCATGGACTGCTTTGGCCCGTTGTATATAAAGAGAGGAAGAGGCACCGAGAAGCGGTGGGGTATTGTATTCAAATGCATGACCACCAGAGCGATACATATCGAGCTCCTTCCGACCATGAGCACAGACTCATTCCTTATGGCCTTCCGGAGATTCACATCACGGAAAGGAAAACCGTCTACATTGTTGTCTGATCACGGGACCAACTTCAAAGGCGGAGAAAGAGAGCTGAGAGAGAGCTTCCAAGCTATGGGCCCAGAACTGAAGACCCACCTCGCTCCAGCCCAGATTGACTTCCAGTTTAATCCCCCGAACGCACCCCACTTCGGTGGAACCTGGGAACGAGAAGTACGTTCTATAAAGACAGCCCTGTACGCCGTACTTGGAGCCCAGACTGTGGCGGAGGAAGTCCTAATGACAGTCCTCACGGAGATCGAGGGAGTATTGAACTCAAAGCCCCTCGGTTACGTCTCCAGTGATGTAGCAGATGTCGACCCAGTCACCCCCAACACACTCCTAATGGGGCGGCTGGACCCCGCGCTACCCCAGACAATGTACAGGCCCGAAGAAGCGAACGGCCGAAGAATGTGGAGGTACAGCCAAGTACTAGCTGACAAGTTTTGGAGCAGCTTCCTACTACCTACCGTCTCTACAGACCCACCAGAAGTGGGTAAAAGAGAGAGACAATTTGACAGAAGGAACAGTCGTCATGATTATTGACCAGTCACTACCCAGAGCTATGTGGCCGGCTGGCCGCGTAAGCAAAGTGATCACCGGTGCCGATGGCAAGGTCCGAGCAGCTGAAGTACTCGTCCAAGGGCGCACCTACACACGTCCCGTGGCGAGGCTCATAGAACTGCCCCGACTCCCAGATACTATCGATGATGACCATGACCCTATGACTTTGTGAGTTGACTGACCCTTACAGCGGACCTTGAGTGGTAGACAGTGCGGTTAATCTGTCTCTGCTTAGCTAATTAGGTGGGACTAATTAGGGGGCGGCTGTTGTGAAGGATCAGATTAAACCGAATATGTATATTTATTTATATATATATATTTAATTGTATTTGTATATCGTTTGATATCCCCTGTATATTCCTTGTACAATATGCATTGAATATCCCTTTAGTCTACTAAACAGCCCATAATAGTTTCATTCTACCATTGGACGAGAACCTGGCGCCAGGTTGCCATACCCCTAGGTCCAAGTTCAATCGTGCCGCCTAACATGTCGTGGCAAGCCCCGGTTCCGCGCAGGAATATGTCGGGCGAAATACGAATGGTACTATTTGTTCATAGCGCATATATATATGGCGCAAGTAAAGTAGAACTTTCTTTTAGTCCAGTTCTTTACCCTCCAACAGAGTGACAGACGCAAAGCCTCCCCACGACGCACGTGTGGTGTAGTAAGGCCTACTTGGCCCAGAATAGGCATTGAGATATCGTGTAGATTAATAGTTGAATAGTCATAGTTTGGCACTATACCGTCGAGTTGGACGTATTCTATTAAGCTAATAATAGTCTATTTATGTATGGTGCATCGTTCGGTTAGAGTTCTAAAGTTATCAGTACCCCCCATCGTTCCTGACGTTATCTGGACGCTTAACCAGGCTGGTCAGACCCCTAGTGGTGATTGCATCCGAGGAGCTCCGGGCCAAGAGCGACTGGACCTGTATATTGGATTACTCTACCCGGACGACGGCGAGCCTTCCACGGCTTGGATTATGCTTTGTGTGCTTTGATTATTCCATGGATAAAGGCCAACACTGCGGAGTGTTGGAACTACCCCCCGGAGAGGACTCCAGGTGAGACGGCGCTCTACACTAGTGAGGTCGCCTCACGTCTCTCCGTTGTGGACCGGCAGCTACCGTCCACAGAGGGTCCAGCTGTATTCGTCTGCGGCCCGAGGTTCTGTGGGCACCGTGTCCAAGACTTTGGATTCTCCCAAGACACCGTCGGCCAGATGGGATACCGCCAGCGGCTTCTCTAACCCCCCCCCCTCCTACTGTCTTACAACCAGCGGGACCCCCCCCCCCCCCTTAGTGTATCCAGCTATAATCATTTAAGTACCATCGCTATCGTTTTCCTAAATATTCCAGGTTGTATACTTACTCCCTGCGTAACCAGAGATTGGACATTCAATGTTGATTTACCTACGAATACTCATTTGCCATAAAAGTGCATATTTCATATTTCAAATCATAAATGTAATTAAGTGATCGTTGTATACACCTTTTGCTGTATTAAACCTTCGATTTGGTACATTTGTGTGGATTCGTTTCATCAGGTGGGAAAGTGTTCATCATACTTATATCTTGTACTGGGTGGCCAGAAGTTAAAGTACATGAGGTAGTGGTATTAAATATCATATCTAACAATACAGTCAGGGAATTGTACCCCTCAGTTACAAAAACGTTCCTACATCCTGAACGATAGATAATCGATGTTGAATGGGCCATAGTAATGTCAATTTATCAATATAATTAAAAAAGTTATAGCCCTGCAAAGAAGGTAAACATCTCCATAGGCTTAGACTGGTGGCAGTGATCAAACATTGATGGATATAAGCGTGGCAGGGAATGTGTTAATCATCTTCCATTTATTAATTTGCTTAGATTTTTCAGGTCTGGTAAATTTTTGCATGGTGTTATTCACAGTCAAAGATAAAAAAAATAATTGTTAAATGAAAATTAGAGAATCCGCACTGCCAGGTGAAAAGAAGCGGTGGGCTGGCTACACATGTGTCGGAGGAAGCATGTGATAGTCTCCGCCCTCCCAGACCGACCGTAGGGGGTGCGCAACGACCAGGAAGGGGATTGGGAATTGGCATAACAACTAACATTGGGATGGGAGAAAAATGGAAAAAGAAGGGGGGAGAAGATAATAATAAAAAAAATAAAAGAAATATACAAAACATTTTATTGATATTCTCATTTGGTTCATTACAATTTACTCAAGCCTTTAACAGACACTGTATTTCTGACACTGGGAATACATTCCCTGAGATCCATAGATGTCCCTAGAATCAGATACCAAGAACATGCAAATGGACCATATAAAAAAAAGTCTGTAAATGTGTTTTCTAGGTTCTAATGAGATTAAATATATATAATATATATAAAAAAAAAAAAAAAACATTTATTCATTTTGAGTTAATTTTCATAACGCGATAATTTGCTGTGTAATTAATTAATCTAATTAACGCGATAAACTGACAGCCCTAAATTTTACATTTGTATACACTGCCAAGTGTTTTGTATCAAGGTTTACAAAGAACTAGGGCTGTCAGTTTATTGTGTTAATTAGATTAATTAATTACACAGCAAATTATCGCGTTATGAAAATTAACTCAAAATCTATTTTTTTTTATATCTTTTTATCTCATTCATTTCATAAGAATGTAGAATACACATTTACAGACTTTTTTTAATATGGTCCATTTGCATGTTCTTGGTATCTGATTCTAGGGATACTGTGTCTGTTACTAGGCTTGAGTAAATTATAATGAACCAAATGAGAATATCAATTAATCTTTTTTTTATCTTTGACTGTGAATAACACCATGCTAAAATGGACCAGACCTCAAAATCTAAGCAAATGAATAAATGGAAGATGATTAAACAGAAGGTTTTGTAGATACAGTACTGAATTCTGCCATCCGGACACATGCCATTTGAAATATGATTATAGAATATAGAATATCAGGCCTAAAATGGTTATGCGATTAAAATGTGATTAATTAGATGAATTAATTACAAATCCTGTAATTAATTAGATACATTTTTTCTTAATCGCCTGACAGCACTACAAATAACTTTATTATCAAGGATTTATTGAGCATTTCCGGGTTTAAAAAATATGTATTAGGGTGCAAACCGCTGAAGGGGCTAAACCCTATTGTAATTGGTATTATTATTATTATTATTATTATTATTATTATTATTATTATTATTATTATTATTATTATTATTATTATTATTATTATTATTATTATTATTATTATTATTATTATTATTATTATTATTATTATTCAGCTTCCACCATACAATATATATATATATATATGACATACAATAGATATATATCATCCATAGCAACACTATATTATCACCGACATCCAAGTTGGGGGATCCCCCTTTGAACGGCCTTTCTAAGGTTTCTCTTTCTAGGTTTTTAGTGAGTTTTTCCTTACCTTCACTGGGGAATGTCTGGGAGTGTTGCATATTGACTTGTTTAACACTTTGACGACCGGCTTGGACCCGTCTAATATGGTGCAGGGGACCGTGGAATGTAAACAAACGTGTTGGTTTTGTTTTAACTATATCTATGCTTTATAGTATTGCTATCTGTCCATTCTCATTGTCACTTGAGTGCATAAACCGTGCCTTCATAATGGCTTAAAGAAAATAAAAATCCATCGGTTGGTTGTCATTTTATAGCGTCGTGAATATAAGGTATAACACACTTTTCGTCTAGGCTTTTTTCCCGGGAGCGAGATAATAGGCTAAACGTTGGCGCCGTTATATCAAACGCCATTTCTGCTGTATATATACGAATGAAATAAAACAAACTGCGTAGCATCCGGACTATTACAGAGCATCTATGGATGAAATGGGGGCGGCGGGGAACGCCGATTACTATTATTGATCTGCAATACAGTGTGCGTTCAATATAGCATTTTCATTGACCAATCACGTTACGTTATAAAACAATGTCCAATCCAGCTGTAATTTGGGGTAATATTATCCTACCGTCAGGCCATGTGATCGCCGGCAGCATTTCCTCACCACTCATCGGATTCTGGTAGATCGATATGCACATTGGCTAATCATAAATCCCATTATTCCACGCTGAAAAAAACGCTCGCCAAACTAATCCAAGATGGAGGATGTTCGGCTGGGATCAGGGAACTATGATCCGCCCACAGGACTGTACTTAAATTTTTTTTTTTAAATCACAATGATACTGCAGTGGAGCGATGGCGCCCCTAAGCGGGTTTGGCCGGTACTGCATGTTTCGAAAATCAAATATCTGAAAAGATGCTGGTAGTGGATCGGGTACCTAAGAAGCGCTATAAATAAGGGATAAAACAATAACAACTTGTCACGTATATACTCGTGGCTCTGGTCCACATCGCGCTTTTTCAAAACCCGTATATATACGTGGACGGACGCCATAGTGTTTAAAGAAGACTTGTCCAGCCCATTGTGATTTCGGGCTTTACAAATACATTTGATGTGATTTGATTTGATTTGATTTGATTTTCTTATTTAAACTGAAATGTAGTGGAACGAAAAACCACCGGCTCTCCGTAAGCGGACAGGTCTCTCCTACATTACTGACCGCAGAGAAAAGGAACTCGGGATGAGGAACATTCCTGCTTGGCTCGTCCAGCTGAGCAGTTTCTCTGAATCTGATCGTTAAACTGACATAACCATAGTTTTTTGTTCCTTCACCAATTTGAATCAAACTTGCAGCAAATCTTTAGGGGAAATAGTTATACATTGAATCGGTTGAAAATAAAATACATGTATTTTGTAAATAAAGTATGACCACATTGTTAGGAGAGGAATATAATAGTTTTCAATGTTAGGAATGAGAGGAATAGAATAGTTTTCAATGTTAGGAATGAGAGGAATAGAATAGTGTTCAATGTTAGGAATGAGAGGAATAGAATAGTTTTCAATGTTAGGAATGAGAGGAATAGAATAGTGTTCAATGTTAGGAATGAGATGAATAGAATAATTTTCAATGTTAGGAATGAGAGGAATGTTTTCCTCGCCTTTTCCTCAATACCACAGAGCTTTGGATTCCCAAACCACATACCCTGCTCTAGTTCGTAACAACATGAACGTCGCCTGTTGCTCGCATGACCTTGTTTCCAACACGGAAGTTGTTCGGCCATGCCTGTCGGTTACAATGACACCAATGGTTTGCGGATCAGTTAAGAAATGCCAGAGAGGGGAGCTCCCGTAGCTCACCGCATATCTCGGCGCTATTTCTGCGTCAGGGAAAACCGTGCTCGTCACGGATCTGGGGGACACGAGTTCGATTCCCGGACCCGTCGTCATTTCTCAGAATGTCTTCCCCTGCTCTACATCCCATTTCAACCTGTTTCTGTCGGTCATGCTTGACCAGAAAAGCGATAAACGCTAAAAAAGAAAGTTTAAAAAAGAAAAAAAGAAAAATGCCAGAGATACATCCGTTTACATTTCCCCATGTTTACCCCAATGAGTCCCATCCATCTTGTGGCAATTATTTCACAGGTTCTTATTTCTTCCAGGTGATGATAAGGTGTTTTGGGTGATAAGGTGGTGATAAGTTGTTTTGGGTGACGAGGTGTTGTTGATAAGGTGTTTTGGCTGATAGGTGTTTTGGCTGATACGGTGTTGATAAGGTGCTGTGGCTGATAAGGTGTTGCACCGCTATCTGAACAAATTATATGAAACCTCTAGCTCAAAATCCACTCACTCGAACATGTAACATTATAGGCCTATGACACTGGTTTATAGTACAAAGACATTATTGTTGTGTAAACGTATTGTATTTGTATTGTATTGTATTTTTCACACAAATCATTAAATGAAACACAGTTGTGGCCAAGTAAAAGCCTGGATTCAATATCCTGACATACGTACTTACTGTAGTAGACTGGAATCTTACTGCTCAGCTACAGAAACATTCTATAGAGACTCTCAATAGCCGATATGACTGCTACTGCCAGTAGATTGTCACAGTACTGTTTGTGAAAGCTTGCTATGATTGCGGCTGCCAGTAACTGCATTGTCCTCTGAACAAACAATATGAAACCTCTTGCTCGAAATCCACTCACCCAGACATGTATTTGTCAAGAGTACAATAGCTCGGTTGAAAAACATGGGTGCTGTGCTGTGAACAAACATTCACTGTGGAAATGGCACAACATACATACATGCATGACATTCCATGATGGCAATTTTTTCACAAGTTCTTATTTTTTCCAGTTCACAAGTCATAACATCCCATTCATTGCATGCTGATTTTTTTTGTCATAACTCCTTGGCCTGCACCCTTGTATAGGCTGCTTGCAGCTACATTTAATTATTGTTTTTCTTGTTGCAATGCACAGCCTAGGGGAGTGGCACAAGATAAGCATTTCATTGCATTGTATGTGACAAATACCTAAACTGTCAACCAGGATTCTTGACTCAATCCCATTCAATACAGGACCACAATGGAAATAGGCTCTGTGCCGATATAATTTACTTCGGTTACTAACTGTTAGAGGGTTTAAATTGGCACAGAACGCCAGGAAGAAATACACATTTCAAAACCTAGAAAACGGGACTAAGGAAAATGATTATTGACGTTGCGCATCAATGCAGAATCACTAAAGGAAGAATCACAATTCATGAACATGAATCGATTATTTCCCCTAGCGCTGGAACTCGGTAACCCCTGCTGATGTGGGGGCTCTGCTCTGCTATCCTCTCCACATAGGGACGCTTCTCCCATTCCCACATTGGCAGATCCTAGCCCGGGGCATGTTCCTGTGAATCCAGGCTAATCTTGCTTCACTTTTAAAAAGACCAAATCCGTGATCAAAACATAAACAAATGGGAAGCTCCATAAATAATGAAAATGGCAATGGAGACATATTTTTATTCAGATTGTATTCAGTTTTTATTCTCTAGTCTAGTTGATGGACTGAGGTCTTGATACGAGGACTGACAGAAGGTTAAAGGAACACGCCAACTTTTTGGGAAATTAGCTTATTTGCCATCTACCCTGGAATTAGACAAGCAGATACATACCCTTTTCTTCTCTGTGCATGCATTAGGCTTAGGGAACAGCCGGACCGTTAGCCTAGCTTAGTGTCATTCACTGGAAGTAGGTGTACCAGTGTAGCCTAATTCCCAACAGTCACGGAATACACTCCAAATACAACTCCAAAACGTTCCTGTAAACATGTTGTGACCTGTGTATTTACTACATGGAGAATTTCTTTTTATAAAATTTTACATTTTCGTTTTTCTAAGCAGATTTCATCACCTCAAAAGCCCAGTTTTCCAAAAAGCAACAGGGCTTTTGAGGTGATGAAATCACTGTGCCCAGGCAGCAGTGGTTTGGCAAAATGTTCTTTTAAATGTGTTTACATGTTTACAGGAATGTTTGAGTTGTATTTGGAGTGTATTTCATGACTGTTGGGAACTAGACTACACTGGCACACCTACTTCCAGTGAATGACGCTAAGCTAGGCTAACGGTGCGGCTGTTCCCTAAGGCTAATGCGTGCACAGAATAGAAAAGGGTACTGTATGTATCTGCTTGTCTAACTCCAGGGTAGATGGCAAATAAGCACATTTCCCCAAAAGTTGGCGTGTTCCTTTAAATAGGAGTTTCCACTGTATTGACAGTATTTTCTGGCTGTATACGTATATTTGTTTGTATTTGTAAAGTATTTTACTGTGGAGTAAAACAGACCAAATATTTGTATTTCCTTTTTTTTCTTTTTCTTCTTCTTCTTTATTTTTTTTACCTACCTTCATATAGTCTTTTACTATCATGCACTTTGCTACAGAATAATCTTCCTTGCCTATATTACTAACTACTATGCTAATATTATGTCTTTACTACTATGCACTCAAGACTGTAGCACCAAAGTTCAACACTGTTTGACGAACATTGTACCCTTCCTGCTGACCTGTTGTACAGAACTTGTACAGTAAGTCGCTTTGGATAAAAGCGTCCACTAAATTACTAAATGTAAATGTAAGAAAGTTATAAAAAGCGTCTGTCTAGAAACCAAACTCTTTAGGGACGTTTGCGAGCATATCCTGTAGTACAGTATGGTAAAAATCACGGATTGGCGCTTTAATGTCATTTCTATTTACATACACCATCAGCCGTCTTCCACTGACTAGACTTCTTCACATGTCCTCATCATTGTGACCTGTATAGTAGAGTTGGACGGTCCTCCCTTGCAGAGATGCGAGAGTTGCAGTTGCATTGGCATCTGTTTCTATATAAAGCCATAATTGGAGATTGTCTGTTTTTAGCTTCTGTGCTCCTGACACGTGGAACATACAACAAACGTTGTACAACAAACTCTAAAACTCAATATGCTGGTATCCTTTGGTCAGTTAAAATCCTAAATCACCAACCATACCACCATAATCTGCAGTTGTTCTAATTGATTGTGCATATTCTATTATGTTTTGCATTTATTGTATATTTATTGAATATTTTTAAGTATACATGTATTTTTGCCCTCAATGAATTCTCAAGTTGAAATAAAGATTGAATTAATGAATGTCGGAGATATCAGGCGTGGCCCATTCACTCTACCAAGGTTTGCTCTCAGGTAACAATGACAACAGTGCCCGCCATGAGAATGCTTTTGATGACGGGAAAGATGATAGTGAAAATAGAGCTCAACTCTATGGCACTGCAGGCACTGAGTTTACAACTTGAACAAGATGAAGTGAAGAGGGATGAGGGTTGAAAGGAAAGCTAATCCTCCACCAGACAGCTTCCCTCCACTCAACTGCACACACTCTGCTTACAGTTCAGAGGTCAGCTTCACTACACAGCCAGGAACAAGGTCAAGCTGTCCAATGTTGTTTTCTTACCACCAGTTAATGAAACCGGCGCTATAGACCACACCAGGAGAAAAAGAGGTCCCTGAAAAGTGTGTATCACGTGTTCTTCCAGCACACGCAAGAGGACACGCAAGAGGACACACAAGAGGACACGCAAGAGGACCCACAAGAGGACACACAAGCATGCAGCGAGCAAGGGGGGAGGTGATGTAGAACAAAAAAGAAGTGCACTGGAGGCATGTAGGCTGCGCCCTTGTTTTTTACTTTTATTTTGGGTTTCTTTGATATACCTCGAAATCTAACCGCAAATCTCGAAACAAACTAACCGTCTGTCAATCAAAGGAGGTCAGACTTGTTACAACTTTGCCAAACTTGTAAGGGAGAAAGATCCCAGCAACTCTTGGGAGGTCCTAAAAAATTATATTTTCATTCATATCATTTAGAACCAACGTGCTTCGCCAAACTCGACACGGGTGGTATTATGTGAACAAAAGAAAATGAAGAAAATGGCGAAAATGGACTTCTATGAGGTAGGAAATGTATGCAGCTTGTAGATCATGAGACAATACAAATTGGTCTATTTCGGGGGACAAAAGCAAGCTGCTGGATAAACTGGACACCTTTTTACACCAACAGAGACCAACGCTCCGCCTCCGCTACTCTTAACATGACAGGACGGCACGCGGTGTGGGTCACTCTCCTCTGTGTCCAAGGCCTCAAGCAGCAGGCCACGTCTCATTATGGACCGGCATACTCCTGTCGCCTACCGCTTTAACAGACACTGGAGGAGGAGGATAATTAATCACCTTCTCAAGCTATCACAGCTGTCTTAGCACCAGCAGTGTGGTGGACAGATTGCAAGAGGTCCGGCATCGGGGTAAGGCAGGGGTTAAGTACAATCCGTCTTCTCTCGGTGCAGGGTAGAGTAAGACCTTCATGGTCACAACAACAAAGGCTCCCCCCGGCCAAGGATGTGCTGCTGGGAGTAACAGTCCTCTCTCTTTCTGCGTCTCTGGCGGAAGGGGCTGCTGCAGCGAGGCCACGCCGGGCTGGTTGGTTATCATCACAAACTGAAACACTGCTCTCTCTCTCCACTTATCACACAGACAGCAGGGAGTTCACGGCTGTCTGTGAACGCTCAAGGGGGGGCCGGGGGCTCTCTGCTATCCTCTAATGTGATTGATGTTCATCCACTGATGCTGATCACGCTCCAATAGCTATGGTAATCTGAGCAGATATGTTCCGAGAATGTATAGGGATGCTGCATCCTTTGAATGCATTGGCCATGCTTGTGGAAAGGAGTGACACACGAAGCTGCTGTGCCTTGGGTGGGCATCTGTTAGCATGGATGCCTTCCACGCAAACACGTCAACGGTGATCCAACGGCCTTGTGAGTCTGAGAGCCTTGAGTCTGTTATAGTTGGCCCATCTATGCTGTCACATCATCGTGACTGCCATCGTGGTAGGCAAACAACAAGTGAATGTATTCACACAACAGATGATTGTTGGCCACCGTAGCCAATGAGCTTTGTTATGACATTGCACCATTTTTGCAGTGATGTAACGGAACGTAGACCAAATGCGTCCACATTTTTATAGGATTTCTAGCACATTTTCATAACAATAGCGAATATTACCGTTTTCATTGAGGTTTCTTACAAATTAACGATGCTTTATGTTGTCCTTTATATGCCGATTATCATTAAAATCTTAAATTGTACCATATGTCCCCCTTTAGACAACATATGTAACGCTACCAGCGCACTTTTGTTAAGATAATTAGTTTACCATTCGCTGTCGCTATACCGAGGTTGCAGTAATAGTTTACCGCTGTTCAGATCACGGCGAAGAATAGACACATCCCAGTGACCTGTGACCTGTGCTAAGGATCTTGGGAAATGTATTCATGTAGTTTTCAACATTTTCACCTTTTAATTTTAAACCAATGCTGCCATCTACTGACAACAGAAAGTGTTGTCTATCGTCACTTCCGTATACAGCGTCGCCCAAAACCCATTCTAGAGATTCCACACTTTTTACTGGGAATGGGGCGTGGCCGTATATGGTCCCAGACAATAAGAGTGGCTGCGATTGGTCACCGTGACGTTAGTACTTGAGACCACATTTTGAAGGTCTTGGTGTCGTCTCAGGCTTGACTGCGTCTCGGACAAAGAGGACTCTTAATTTATTTCAAGACCGGTCGAGACCACAACTGAGCATTTAAAAGCAATAAAAGACAGCTGCATAACACACTTTGGTCATAGTCTTTATGTCACCCCTCAGTCACATCGAGTCCTGGATATCTGAACTACAAACCTGGCTGACCCACAACCTCCTCAAACTCAACAGCAGAACTATTCATCATCGGCACCAAAACCACCCTCAGCTGATCTGGACCCATCACACTCACCATTAACGACTCAACCATCACCCCCTCCCCCCTAGTTTGCAACCTCTGCGTCATCCTGGACCCCACCCTCTCATTCGACCCCCATGACCGCTCCATCGTCAAAACCTCCTACTTTCACCTCCGCAACATCGCCAAAATTAGACACTGCCTCTCCCCCCTGCCGCTGAATCCCTCATACACGCCTTCATCTCCTCCCACCTCGATTACTGCAACTCCCTCCTCACTGGCATCACCTCCCGCTCCCTCCATAAACTTTAGATGGTAAAAAATTCAGCTGCCCGCCTCCTCACAAACACCCGGTCCCGTGACCACATCAATCATGTCCTCCACTCTCTCCACTGGCTCCCGATCAAGGAACACATAAACTTCAAAATACTACTCCTCACCTTCAAAGCCCTCCATAGCCTGCCCCCCCCCCCCCCCCCCCCCCCCCTACCTGATTGACCTCCTTCTCCCTTACCGCCGCACCCGTTCCTTCCGGTCCTCTTCCACTGCTTCCCTCACTGCCCCGTCATCCAAACTCAAACGTTTTGGTGATCGGGCCTTCTCATGTGCTGCACCCCGACTCTGGAACACCCTCCCTCAGGCCATCAGAGACTCTCTCTCACTCTCCACCTTCAAATCCCATCTCAAAACCCACCTGTTCTCCCTAGCATGTCCTAGGTCCTGAAACACCATAGTGTGATTACAGACCTCTGCTGCTGTCCTAGGTCCTGAAACACCATAGTGTGATTGCAGACCTCTGCTGCTGTCCTAGGTCCTGAAACACCAGTGTGTGATTACAGACCTCTGCTGCTGTCCTAGGTCCTGAAACACCATAGTGTGATTACAGACCTCTGCTGCTGTCCTAGGTCCTGAAACACCATAGTGTGATTACAGACCTCTGCTGCTGTCCTAGGTACTGAAACACCATAGTGTGATTACAGACCTCTGCTGCTGTCCTAGGTCCTGAAACACCATAGTGTGATTACAGACCTCTGCTGCTGTCCTAGGTCCTGAAACACCATAGTGTGATTACAGACATCTGCTGCTGTCCTAGGTCCTGAAACACCAGTGTGATTACAGACCTCTGCTGCTGTCCTAGGGCCTGAAACACCATAGTGTGATTACAGTCCTCTGCTGCTGTCCTAGGTCCTGAAACACCATAGTGTTATTACAGACCTCTGCTGCTGTCCTAGGTACTGAAACAACAGTGTGATTACAGACCTTTTCTCCTGTCCCAGGTCCTGAAACAACATTGTGTGATTACAGTCCGCTCAAGCAACCATTTTTTATTTACTCTGGATTTTGGAATAGATGTACTGTAAAGACAGAGGGCTAACAGATTATAAAATGGATCTATCCATATGCATCAAACCACGCATATAAAACAGCAGCACTAAAACATAATGCATGACAATATTAGTCTCAGCAGCCCTCAGCCTAATTTACAGCCGACTTAAGAGGACAGACACATTTTTGCATAACATAAGCATTAGCTATATGCCCATAAAATTCCTTGCACTTTATTTTGCATATATAAAATCTCAGAAAATTTGCAATACATTTGTTCTTAGTTGTTATGTACATGTGTTGATATTTCATTGAAACGATATCCATACAACTCTCATTATCCAGCTCTAGTTCACACGCTGTTGCAGTAGAACATTTTACCAGGTCAGTCTGAAACATTCTGATGATTTTCTGCCTCTTTCTGTAACCAACTCTGGTTTAGATCTCCTTAAACGTTTCACATCTTTCACTACCACACTACAAAGGGTTAAGGGTTATCTCTCTCCCACCCACCCACCCCCTCCTAATGTACAGTCCCCTCCCCATCATATGTATATACTCTGTCAGGATCTAGGGGTAACAGTACTGTATATTTGAATACCGTTTATGTCACAAATGTATCAGTACTAAATACCTATATGTCCCTATGCCATAAATGTCATGTATGTTGTGTATGTCATAAATGTCTATATGAATTGAAAATGGGGGACCCTGATGGAAACAAGACAAAGGTCTTTATCAGGTCTGCATCCCCTTAACAATTGTGTGTATTGAGCCGTACTGTATTTGTACCCATTCTACAATCTGTTAAATTAAGTTTTCATTCATTCATTCATTCATTCATTCATTCAACGCTTTCACTACCACACTACAGAAGGTTAACCTTTCACTAACCTTTCACTTCCAATAAGCTCTACAGTATATCATGATTTATGTAGGATCTGACCTTCAGCACCCCCATAGCCCATAGTGTGGGATCGCCAAAAAAAAACGAAATAAAATGGGGTTGTGGTATAAAAAAGTTTGAGAACCCCTGTGGTAGAGAATACATGACGAGTCACAGGAAGACGCTATGAATAGCTAGTTTGAATCCTGTCTTTCTTTCTGATAGATGATCCCGCAGGGACACCACCTGCCCTCTCTCACCTCCTCCAGAGCTGTCAAAACAGCTTTGATCCCTTATAGCCTTTCCCCTCCCCATCGCACCGTACAGTACAATAACTGGCTGTCTGGTGCCTGTCCCACCTGCCTGGCCTGTCAGTCCACCAAACATGACGGTCAGCCGCGGTCCCCTCTCGTCCCGAACCACAGGCCCACATGCACCCCTTGTGCACCACTCAGCCCACTGTCTCCCTACTGTATTCAAGGCCAGTGTGGTGGAAGGCCGTCTGGCTCTTCCCTCAAATACATGTTTCCCATTGTCTACCACTCCCCCTCACGTCTACCCCCTCCTCCCCGTCCGTCCATCCCGTCACCCCTCCCCCTTCTCACTCCCACCTGGGCAGACCAGACCACACACCTCCTCCTAACTCACCCCTCCTCCCTCCTCCACTTCCCCAACCCAATCAACCCCTTTGACCTGGAGACATCCCCTCTCCTCTCCACTATAAAGACCGACGTTTTACTGGATTCTGGAGCTCTCTGTGGATGTGTCCGGCCAGTATCCACCTCGAGTCATCCGCTATAACTCTGATTTACTTGTACCTAGCTGGGTATATAATAACCCTGTGTTTAACCAAGTCTATATTTCATTGATCCGTTATATTCCTCTACACCAGCATTCACAGGCAAATGAAGACATTCCTGCTCCTTTGTGAGGAGTTAAAGGTGCTGGTGTGATCTGTATTCGCCCTCTCATGCCTGTCTGAATAATTACATTACTGTACATTAGGTAGCTATGTTTTATTGAAGGCAATCTTGAATCCTAATTTCACTGTCAGCTGTCACTAGCTACACCCTCGCACAGAGTATTTGGTCATGAATTAAAGGGTGTATTAAAAATACAACAGTACACGAAGAGTGATGAATACTTGCAAGAAATGCAAGAAATTGGAAAAGTAATAAATAATTAAATGAATAGAAATAGCAGTTCTTATATGGACATTTTAACCAGGGGACACCTGTGCCCAGTTGCATGAAGATATAGATTTTCTTTTCTATACAATTATATTATGGAAGTTAATTGGGTAATTTTCAAGAAATTCTGCCGTACATTTCAGGGTACTTTTGGGTATTTTCGAAGGAGAAATGTCTAATTACTGGAAACCTACTTTCCAGGCCATTGTGAACCTGAAAAATATATTATTGTCCTTCGACAGAATGGGCACCAGGCCAAAATGTCTGGTCATAACAGCAATCACCATCAACCGGGATATCAATGTGATATGAAGCAAGCAAAGCATAGTGGTACATAATATAGCCAGGAACCAGGAGTTTGTGTGTGTGTGAGTGTGTGCGTGTGCGTGTGTGTGTGCGTGTGCGTGTGTGTGTGTGTGTGTCTACTATCATAATGATAACGTGATATGAAACTCAGGCATTCACAAATTGACTGCAGAATTTTATGTTCTGTGGTTATTTTCTTGAGAAAAACGTAACTTAACTTAGGAACATCCTAACTAGCCACCATATTGATTTGCATTATTTACTAGCCCTCATCTCAACCAACAATGGCACTAAATGGGTTTAGTTTTGACAGATAGTATTATTGTATGCAATTTATCCAATTGTCCTTTTTCTAAAAAGGAAGCCAATAGGAGACCAGTCTTATTTTCTCTTTTGTATATTTTCTATTGCTCTTCAATAAAGCAAAAGTATTTATTATCGGTAGATCAAACTACTCAGACTAACATACAAGGTGGCCTGTTGGGATGTTAGATCCTAATGTGAAAAACTGTGATTTTATATGTCTGCAGTCTGCACTTTATGTGCTCATTTTATGCCTGTCTTTTTTCTGAGCTGCAGTTTCTGTATGAAAGGTGCTATACAAATAAAGCTTATTATTATTATTATTATTATTATTATTATTATTATTATTATTATTATTATTATTATTATTATTATTATTATTATTATTATTACTCAATAACTAAAATAATCAATAGTCTAAAATATCCATCTGATTCCATGACCATCAGCACTGGAGCCCCACAGCAATGTGTGCTCTACTCGTTCAGCACCTCCAAGGATCCATCTGTGAAGCTCCTACAAGTACCCCCTCATATCCGACAGCGACGAGTCCGGGGTACAGATCCAGAAAGGAAGTTGAGCAGATGGTGTCCTGGTTGCAGCCGGAACGGGAGCTAAAGGCTCAGAAGACATTGGTGATGATTGTAACTGCAGGGGTGATGTCATAATAGAACCGGTTATAACAGGCTAGAATGCCCTGGTTCATTGTGATGTCATAATGATCGCCCTGTGTGGGCGGTCCTGCGGCCTTGTGATGTCATAATAGATCGCCACTAGTGTATAAATAGTGAGAGCCCATAAGGTTCGCCCCTTCACTCCTCACCATCTTCAGACAAGCCACATCGACACCAAGCTCCATAACAGTCCTCTCATATTGCATGCAGTCAATAAGGTACGTTTGGGACCGTACTGCGCTTGTAGTTAAGTTCAGTGGGTTAACAACCACCCTTGCAACGACCGATAAATTGTATGTATGTTGTTATGGTTTGATCCGTGATTGATTGTATTTCATGTATGTTTTCACAGTTTTACGGTTCGGAATAAAGATGTTCTCTTGGAACGGAAATAAAGCCAATCAGTAAAGATCAAAGACGAGTTGCTTCATCATTGCAAGAGGGACAGTTACAGTAAAACTTATATGCACCACGATGACCGTGCAATTCTAGACCATCGAACATCCACAACCTTCCGGAACCTTCTAGACCCTCGAACATCCACAACCTTCCGGAACCTTCTAGAACATCGAACATCCACAACCTTCCGGAACATTCTAGAACATCGAACATCCACAACCTTCCGGAACATTCTAGAACATCGAACATCCTGGCATTACATCAAGATGTCTGATAGTGGCAGCCCGTCCCAGACGGTGGTGGAGGAGGAGATCACATCCGGGAGAGAGAGCCGAGCACGCAGGCGGACGGCCGCGGCTCAAGAACTGCAGGATGCGCGAAGGACAAAGATTGAACGGAAGTTCTCTAAGGGCCATGCGGCATGGAAGGCGGCGATGCGGGAGTTCTCGCGAGTGCGTCGGTAGCCTCAGGAAAGACAGGCACCAGCTCGCGCCACAGGCACTCCGACGCATCCGACGCTAAATCATCCAGCAAGACAGGCACCAGCTCGCTCCACAGGAACTCCGCCGCCGCTGATGTGTGGTCTCTACAAGCCTTCGTAGAGGGCCTGCGAGAGCAAGAGGAGTACAGTGAAGCAATGCGGAAACTGGTAGCCGAAGATGCACAGGCAAGGGCACAAGTGGCGTCCGACAACGCGGAAAAAAGGGCCGAAAGAAGGGCCGAAACCGCCGGAAGAAAGGTGCAGCAGGCAGCTGAAACCGCCGGAAGAAAGGTGCAGCAGGCAGCCGAAAGCGCGGAAAGACAAGGAAGGCTAGAGGCTAAACGCAGAGAAGGAGCAATAATGGAAGCCATGCAGAAGCTACGTGCGGCTCAAGCAGCTCAAGCAGCCAGCAAAGGTGACGACCCAGCTAATTACGGATGGGAGTGGCCCGAAGGGAGTTTCATAGGCGTTAGGGTAAAAGAGGAAGGCCCGTCCCCAAGACAGCGACCACCGGCAGCCCCAAGACAGCAGGCGCCAGCGTCTCCAGCACCGCTGCAGGCAGCCCCAAGCCTGGACTTCAGGAAGAGTGCCCTTGACCTCCAGTTCTACTCAGCCAGTGTTGAGCCCATCCTCACCTCTTCAATAAGTCAGCCAGCATCCAACGCAATGCCACACTGAGAGTGACGCATCATCTGGACAGTAAAGAGAATCGTCTGCCTCAATCCTGGTCTCAATCCTGGTCAACCTTCATTTTTCAAGCTCTCCCTTCAGGGAAGACTGAAGTCTATTATGTCTAAAACGAGACCGTGATGTCTAAAACAAGATGTCTACAACAAGACGGTGATGTCTACAACAAGGCTGTGATGTCTAAAACAAGATGTCTAGAACAAGACGGTGATGTCTAAAACAAGGCTGTGATGTCTAAAACAAGACGGTGATGTCTAAAACAAGGCTGTGATGTCTAAAACAAGGCTGTGATGACTAAAACAAGATGTCTAAAACAAGGCTGTGATGTCTAAAACAAGGCTGTGATGTCTAAAACAAGGCTGTGATGACTAAAACAAGATGTCTAAAACAAGGCTGTGATGTCTAAAACAAGGCTGTGATGTCTAAAACAAGGCTGTGATGTCTAAAACAAGGCGGTGATGTCTAAAACAAGGCTGTGATGTCTAAAACAAGGCTGTGATGTCTAAAACAAGATGTCTAAAACAAAGCTGTGATGTCTAAAACAAGGCTGTGATGTCTAAAACAAGATGTCTAAAACAAGGCTGTGATGTCTACAACAAGGCTGTGATGTCTAAAACAAGGCTGTGATGTCTAAAACAAGATGTCTAAAACAAGGCTGTGATGTCTAAAACAAGGCTGTGATGTCTAAAACAAGATGTCTAAAACAAGGCTGTGATGTCTAAAACAAGGCTGTGATGTCTAAAACAAGGCTGTGATGTCTAAAAAACAAGGCTGTGATGTCTAAAACAAGGCTGTGATGTCTGAAACAAGGCGGTGATGTCTAAAACAAGGCTGTGATGTCTAAAACAAGACGGTGATGTCTAAAACAAGATGTCTAAAACAAGGCCGTGATGTCTAAAACAAGATGTCTACAACAAGACGGTGATGTCTACAACAAGGCTGTGATGTCTAAAACAAGATGTCTAGAACAAGACGGTGATGTCTAAAACAAGGCTGTGATGTCTAAAACAAGGCTGTGATGACTAAAACAAGATGTCTAAAACAAGGCTGTGATGTCTAAAACAAGGCTGTGATGTCTAAAACAAGGCTGTGATGACTAAAACAAGATGTCTAAAACAAGGCTGTGATGTCTAAAACAAGGCTGTGATGTCTAAAACAAGGCTGTGATGTCTAAAACAAGATGTCTAAAACAAAGCTGTGATGTCTAAAACAAGGCTGTGATGTCTAAAACAAGATGTCTAAAACAAGGCTGTGATGTCTACAACAAGGCTGTGATGTCTAAAACAAGGCTGTGATGTCTAAAACAAGGCTGTGATGTCTAAAACAAGATGTCTAAAACAAGGCTGTGATGTCTAAAACAAGGCTGTGATGTCTAAAACAAGATGTCTAAAACAAGGCTGTGATGTCTAAAACAAGACGGTGATGTCTAAAACAAGATGTCTAAAACAAGGCCGTGATGTCTAAAACAAGATGTCTACAACAAGGCTGTGATGTCTAAAACAAGATGTCTAGAACAAGACGGTGATGTCTAAAACAAGGCTGTGATGTCTAAAACAAGGCTGTGATGACTAAAACAAGATGTCTAAAACAAGGCTGTGATGTCTAAAACAAGGCTGTGATGTCTAAAACAAGGCTGTGATGACTAAAACAAGATGTCTAAAACAAGGCTGTGATGTCTAAAACAAGGCTGTGATGTCTAAAACAAGGCTGTGATGTCTAAAACAAGATGTCTAAAACAAAGCTGTGATGTCTAAAACAAGGCTGTGATGTCTAAAACAAGATGTCTAAAACAAGGCTGTGATGTCTACAACAAGGCTGTGATGTCTAAAACAAGGCTGTGATGTCTAAAACAAGGCTGTGATGTCTAAAACAAGATGTCTAAAACAAGGCTGTGATGTCTAAAACAAGGCTGTGATGTCTAAAACAAGATGTCTAAAACAAGGCTGTGATGTCTAAAACAAGGCTGTGATGTCTAAAACAAGGCTGTGATGTCTAAAAAACAAGGCTGTGATGTCTAAAACAAGGCGGTGATGTCTAAAACAAGGCCGTGATGTCTAAAACAAGACGGTGATGTCTAAAACAAGATGTCTAAAACAAGGCTGTGATGTCTAAAACAAGATGTCTAGAACAAGACAGTGATGTCTAAAACAAGGCTGACGGTGATGTCTAAAACAAGGCTGTGATGTCTAAAACAAGGCTGTGATGACTAAAACAAGATGTCTAAAACAAGGCTGTGATGTCTAAAACAAGGCTGTGATGTCTAAAACAAGGCTGTGATGACTAAAACAAGATGTCTAAAACAAGGCTGTGATGTCTAAAACAAGGCGGTGATGTCTAAAACAAGGCTGTGATGTCTAAAACAAGATGTCTAAAACAAAGCTGTGATGTCTAAAACAAGATGTCTAAAACAAGGCTGTGATGTCTAAAACAAGGCTGTGATGTCTAAAACAAGATGTCTAAAACAAGGCTGTGATGTCTAAAACAAGGCTGTGATGTCTAAAACAAGATGTCTAAAACAAGGCTGTGATGTCTAAAACAAGGCTGTGATGTCTAAAACAAGGCTGTGATGTCTAAAAAACAAGGCTGTGATGTCTAAAACAAGGCTGTGATGTCTAAAACAAGGCGGTGATGTCTAAAACAAGGCCGTGATGTCTAAAACAAGACGGTGATGTCTAAAACAAGATGTCTAAAACAAGGCCGTGATGTCTAAAACAAGATGTCTAAAACAAGGCTGTGATGTCTAAAACAAGGCTGTGATGTCTAAAACAAGATGTCTAAAACAAGGCTGTGATGTCTAAAACAAGGCTGTGATGTCTAAAACAAGATGTCTAAAACAAGGCTGTGATGTCTAAAACAAGGCTGTGATGTCTAAAACAAGGCTGTGATGTCTAAAAAACAAGGCTGTGATGTCTAAAACAAGGCTGTGATGTCTAAAACAAGGCGGTGATGTCTAAAACAAGGCCGTGATGTCTAAAACAAGACGGTGATGTCTAAAACAAGATGTCTAAAACAAGGCCGTGATGTCTAAAACAAGATGTCTACAACAAGACGGTGATGTCTACAACAAGGCTGTGATGTCTAAAACAAGATGTCTAGAACAAGACGGTGATGTCTAAAACAAGGCTGTGATGTCTAAAACAAGGCTGTGATGTCTAAAACAAGATGTCTAAAACAAGGCTGTGATGTCTAAAACAAGGCTGTGATGTCTAAAACAAGGCTGTGATGTCTAAAACAAGGCTGTGATGTCTAAAAAACAAGGCTGTGATGTCTAAAACAAGGCTGTGATGTCTAAAACAAGGCGGTGATGTCTAAAACAAGGCTGTGATGTCTAAAACAAGACGGTGATGTCTAAAACAAGATGTCTAAAACAAGGCCGTGATGTCTAAAACAAGATGTCTACAACAAGACGGTGATGTCTACAACAAGGCTGTGATGTCTAAAACAAGATGTCTAGAACAAGACGGTGATGTCTAAAACAAGGCTGTGATGTCTAAAACAAGGCTGTGATGACTAAAACAAGATGTCTAAAACAAGGCTGTGATGTCTAAAACAAGGCTGTTATGTCTAAAACAAGGCTGTGATGTCTAAAACAAGGCTGTGATGACTAAAACAAGATGTCTAAAACAAGGCTGTGATGTCTAAAACAAGGCGGTGATGTCTAAAACAAGGCTGTGATGTCTAAAACAAGATGTCTAAAACAAAGCTGTGATGTCTAAAACAAGATGTCTAAAACAAGGCTGTGATGTCTAAAACAAGGCTGTGATGTCTAAAACAAGATGTCTAAAACAAGGCTGTGATGTCTAAAACAAGGCTGTGATGTCTAAAACAAGATGTCTAAAACAAGGCTGTGATGTCTAAAACAAGGCTGTGATGTCTAAAACAAGGCTGTGATGTCTAAAAAACAAGGCTGTGATGTCTAAAACAAGGCTGTGATGTCTAAAACAAGGCGGTGATGTCTAAAACAAGGCCGTGATGTCTAAAACAAGACGGTGATGTCTAAAACAAGATGTCTAAAACAAGGCCGTGATGTCTAAAACAAGATGTCTAAAACAAGGCTGTGATGTCTAAAACAAGGCTGTGATGTCTAAAACAAGATGTCTAAAACAAGGCTGTGATGTCTAAAACAAGGCTGTGATGTCTAAAACAAGATGTCTAAAACAAGGCTGTGATGTCTAAAACAAGGCTGTGATGTCTAAAACAAGGCTGTGATGTCTAAAAAACAAGGCTGTGATGTCTAAAACAAGGCTGTGATGTCTAAAACAAGGCGGTGATGTCTAAAACAAGGCCGTGATGTCTAAAACAAGACGGTGATGTCTAAAACAAGATGTCTAAAACAAGGCCGTGATGTCTAAAACAAGATGTCTACAACAAGACGGTGATGTCTACAACAAGGCTGTGATGTCTAAAACAAGATGTCTAGAACAAGACGGTGATGTCTAAAACAAGGCTGTGATGTCTAAAACAAGGCTGTGATGACTAAAACAAGATGTCTAAAACAAGGCTGTGATGTCTAAAACAAGGCTGTTATGTCTAAAACAAGGCTGTGATGACTAAAACAAGATGTCTAAAACAAGGCTGTGATGTCTAAAACAAGGCTGTGATGTCTAAAACAAGGCTGTGATGTCTAAAACAAGATGTCTAAAACAAGGCTGTGATGTCTACAACAAGGCTGTGATGTCTAAAACAAGGCTGTGATGTCTAAAACAAGGCTGTGATGTCTAAAACAAGATGTCTAAAACAAGGCTGTGATGTCTAAAACAAGATGTCTAAAACAAGGCTGTGATGTCTAAAACAAGGCTGTGATGTCTAAAACAAGGCTGTGATGTCTAAAAAACAAGGCTGTGATGTCTAAAACAAGGCTGTGATGTCTAAAACAAGGCGGTGATGTCTAAAACAAGGCCGTGATGTCTAAAACAAGACGGTGATGTCTAAAACAAGGCTGTGATGTCTAAAACAAGATGTCTAGAACAAGACGGTGATGTCTAAAACAAGGCTGTGATGTCTAAAACAAGGCTGTGATGACTAAAACAAGATGTCTAAAACAAGGCTGTGATGTGATGTCTAAAACAAGGCTGTGATGTCTAAAACAAGATGTCTAAAACAAAGCTGTGATGTCTAAAACAAGGCTGTGATGTCTAAAACAAGATGTCTAAAACAAGGCTGTGATGTCTAAAACAAGGCTGTGATGTCTAAAACAAGATGTCTAAAACAAGGCTGTGATGTCTAAAACAAGGCTGTGATGTCTAAAACAAGGCTGTGATGTCTAAAAAACAAGGCTGTGATGTCTAAAACAAGGCTGTGATGTCTAAAACAAGGCGGTGATGTCTAAAACAAGACGGTGATGTCTAAAACAAGATGTCTAAAACAAGGCCGTGATGTCTAAAACAAGATGTCTACAACAAGGCTGTGATGTCTAAAACAAGATGTCTAGAACAAGACGGTGATGTCTAAAACAAGGCTGTGATGTCTAAAACAAGGCTGTGATGACTAAAACAAGATGTCTAAAACAAGGCTGTGATGTCTAAAACAAGGCTGTTATGTCTAAAACAAGGCTGTGATGACTAAAACAAGATGTCTAAAACAAGGCTGTGATGTCTAAAACAAGGCTGTGATGTCTAAAACAAGGCTGATGTCTAAAACAAGGCTGTGATGTCTAAAACAAGATGTCTAAAACAAGGCTGTGATGTCTACAACAAGGCTGTGATGTCTAAAACAAGGCTGTGATGTCTAAAACAAGGCTGTGATGTCTAAAACAAGATGTCTAAAACAAGGCTGTGATGTCTAAAACAAGGCTGTGATGTCTAAAACAAGATGTCTAAAACAAGGCTGTGATGTCTAAAACAAGGCTGTGATGTCTAAAACAAGGCTGTGATGTCTAAAAAACAAGGCTGTGATGTCTAAAACAAGGCTGTGATGTCTACAACAAGGCTGTGATGTCTAAAACAAGATGTCTAGAACAAGACGGTGATGTCTAAAACAAGGCTGTGATGTCTAAAACAAGACGGTGATGTCTAAAACAAGGCTGTGATGACTAAAACAAGATGTCTAAAACAAGGCTGTGATGTCTAAAACAAGGCTGTGATGTCTAAAACAAGGCTGTGATGACTAAAACAAGATGTCTAAAACAAGGCTGTGATGTCTAAAACAAGACGGTGATGTCTAAAACAAGATGTCTAGAACAAGACAGTGATGTCTAAAACAAGGCTGTGATGTCTAAAACAAGACGGTGATGTCTAAAACAAGGCTGTGATGTCTAAAACAAGGCTGTGATGACTAAAACAAGATGTCTAAAACAAGGCTGTGATGTCTAAAACAAGGCTGTGATGTCTAAAACAAGGCTGTGATGACTAAAACAAGATGTCTAAAACAAGGCTGTGATGTCTAAAACAAGGCGGTGATGTCTAAAACAAGGCTGTGATGTCTAAAACAAGATGTCTAAAACAAAGCTGTGATGTCTAAAACAAGATGTCTAAAACAAGGCTGTGATGTCTAAAACAAGGCTGTGATGTCTAAAACAAGATGTCTAAAACAAGGCTGTGATGTCTAAAACAAGGCTGTGATGTCTAAAACAAGATGTCTAAAACAAGGCTGTGATGTCTAAAACAAGGCTGTGATGTCTAAAACAAGGCTGTGATGTCTAAAAAACAAGGCTGTGATGTCTAAAACAAGGCTGTGATGTCTAAAACAAGGCGGTGATGTCTAAAACAAGGCCGTGATGTCTAAAACAAGACGGTGATGTCTAAAACAGGATGTCTAAAACAAGGCCGTGATGTCTAAAACAAGATGTCTACAACAAGACGGTGATGTCTACAACAAGGCTGTGATGTCTAAAACAAGATGTCTAGAACAAGACGGTGATGTCTAAAACAAGGCTGTGATGTCTAAAACAAGGCTGTGATGACTAAAACAAGATGTCTAAAACAAGGCTGTGATGTCTAAAACAAGGCTGTTATGTCTAAAACAAGGCTGTGATGACTAAAACAAGATGTCTAAAACAAGGCTGTGATGTCTAAAACAAGGCTGTGATGTCTAAAACAAGGCTGTGATGTCTAAAACAAGATGTCTAAAACAAGGCTGTGATGTCTACAACAAGGCTGTGATGTCTAAAACAAGGCTGTGATGTCTAAAACAAGGCTGTGATGTCTAAAACAAGATGTCTAAAACAAGGCTGTGATGTCTAAAACAAGATGTCTAAAACAAGGCTGTGATGTCTAAAACAAGGCTGTGATGTCTAAAACAAGGCTGTGATGTCTAAAAAACAAGGCTGTGATGTCTAAAACAAGGCTGTGATGTCTAAAACAAGGCGGTGATGTCTAAAACAAGGCCGTGATGTCTAAAACAAGACGGTGATGTCTAAAACAAGATGTCTAAAACAAGGCTGTGATGTCTAAAACAAGATGTCTAGAACAAGCCGGTGATGTCTAAAACAAGGCTGTGATGTCTAAAACAAGGCTGTGATGACTAAAACAAGATGTCTAAAACAAGGCTGTGATGTGATGTCTAAAACAAGGCTGTGATGTCTAAAACAAGATGTCTAAAACAAAGCTGTGATGTCTAAAACAAGGCTGTGATGTCTAAAACAAGATGTCTAAAACAAGGCTGTGATGTCTAAAACAAGGCTGTGATGTCTAAAACAAGATGTCTAAAACAAGGCGGTGATGTCTAAAACAAGGCTGTGATGTCTAAAACAAGGCTGTGATGTCTAAAAAACAAGGCTGTGATGTCTAAAACAAGGCTGTGATGTCTAAAACAAGGCGGTGATGTCTAAAACAAGGCGGTGATGTCTAAAACAAGACGGTGATGACTAAAACAAGATGTCTAAAACAAGGCTGTGATGTCTAAAACAAGATGTCTAGAACAAGACAGTGATGTCTAAAACAAGGCTGTGATGTCTAAAACAAGACGGTGATGTCTAAAACAAGGCTGTGATGTCTAAAACAAGGCTGTGATGACTAAAACAAGATGTCTAAAACAAGGCTGTGATGTCTAAAACAAGGCTGTGATGTCTAAAACAAGGCTGTGATGACTAAAACAAGATGTCTAAAACAAGGCTGTGATGTCTAAAACAAGGCGGTGATGTCTAAAACAAGGCTGTGATGTCTAAAACAAGGCTGTGATGTCTAAAACAAGATGTTAACAAGGCTGTGATGTCTAAAACAAGGCGGTGATGTCTAAAACAAGGCCGTGATGTCTAAAACAAGACGGTGATGTCTAAAACAAGATGTCTAAAACAAGGCCGTGATGTCTAAAACAAGATGTCTACAACAAGACGGTGATGTCTACAACAAGGCTGTGATGTCTAAAACAAGATGTCTAAAACAAGACGGTGATGTCTAAAACAAGGCTGTGATGTCTAAAACAAGGCTGTGATGACTAAAACAAGATGTCTAAAACAAGGCTGTGATGTCTAAAACAAGGCTGTGATGTCTAAAACAAGGCTGTGATGACTAAAACAAGATGTCTAAAACAAGGCTGTGATGTCTAAAACAAGGCTGTGATGTCTAAAACAAGGCTGTGATGTCTAAAACAAGGCTGTGATGTCTAAAACAAGATGTCTAAAACAAAGCTGTGATGTCTAAAACAAGGCTGTGATGTCTAAAACAAGATGTCTAAAACAAGGCTGTGATGTCTACAACAAGGCTGTGATGTCTAAAACAAGGCTGTGATGTCTAAAACAAGGCTGTGATGTCTAAAACAAGGCTGTGATGTCTAAAACAAGATGTCTAAAACAAGGCTGTGATGTCTAAAACAAGGCTGTGATGTCTAAAACAAGGCTGTGATGTCTAAAAAACAAGGCTGTGATGTCTAAAACAAGGCTGTGATGTCTAAAACAAGGCGGTGATGTCTAAAACAAGGCCGTGATGTCTAAAACAAGACGGTGATGTCTAAAACAAGATGTCTAAAACAAGGCTGTGATGTCTAAAACAAGATGTCTAGAACAAGACAGTGATGTCTAAAACAAGGCTGTGATGTCTAAAACAAGACGGTGATGTCTAAAACAAGGCTGTGATGTCTAAAACAAGGCTGTGATGACTAAAACAAGATGTCTAAAACAAGGCTGTGATGTCTAAAACAAGGCTGTGATGTCTAAAACAAGGCTGTGATGACTAAAACAAGATGTCTAAAACAAGGCTGTGATGTCTAAAACAAGGCGGTGATGTCTAAAACAAGGCTGTGATGTCTAAAACAAGGCTGTGATGTCTAAAACAAGATGTTAACAAGGCTGTGATGTCTAAAACAAGGCGGTGATGTCTAAAACAAGGCTGTGATGTCTAAAAAAACAAGGCTGTGATGTCTAAAACAAGGCTGTGATGTCTAAAACAAGGCGGTGATGTCTAAAACAAGGCTGTGATGTCTAAAACAAGACGGTGATGTCTAAAACAAGATGTCTAAAACAAGGCCGTGATGTCTAAAACAAGATGTCTACAACAAGACGGTGATGTCTACAACAAGGCTGTGATGTCTAAAACAAGATGTCTAGAACAAGACGGTGATGTCTAAAACAAGGCTGTGATGTCTAAAACAAGGCTGTGATGACTAAAACAAGATGTCTAAAACAAGGCTGTGATGTCTAAAACAAGGCTGTGATGTCTAAAACAAGGCTGTGATGACTAAAACAAGATGTCTAAAACAAGGCTGTGATGTCTAAAACAAGGCTGTGATGTCTAAAACAAGGCTGTGATGTCTAAAACAAGGCTGTGATGTCTAAAACAAGATGTCTAAAACAAAGCTGTGATGTCTAAAACAAGGCTGTGATGTCTAAAACAAGATGTCTAAAACAAGGCTGTGATGTCTACAACAAGGCTGTGATGTCTAAAACAAGGCTGTGATGTCTAAAACAAGGCTGTGATGTCTAAAACAAGATGTCTAAAACAAGGCTGTGATGTCTAAAACTAGGCTGTGATGTCTAAAACAAGATGTCTAAAACAAGGCTGTGATGTCTAAAACAAGGCTGTGATGTCTAAAACAAGGCGGTGATGTCTAAAACAAGGCTGTGATGTCTAAAACAAGGCTGTGATGTCTAAAATAAGGCTGTGATGTCTAAAACAAGATGTCTAAAACAAAGCTGTGATGTCTAAAACAAGGCTGTGATGTCTAAAACAAGATGTCTAAAACAAGGCTGTGATGTCTACAACAAGGCTGTGATGTCTAAAACAAGGCTGTGATGTCTAAAACAAGATGTCTAAAACAAGGCTGTGATGTCTAAAACAAGGCTGTGTTGTCTAAAACAAGGCTGTGATGTCTAAAAAACAAGGCTGTGATGTCTAAAACAAGGCTGTGATGTCTAAAACAAGGCGGTGATGTCTAAAACAAGGCCGTGATGTCTAAAACAAGACGGTGATGTCTAAAACAATATGTCTAAAACAAGGCCGTGATGTCTAAAACAAGATGTCTACAACAAGACGGTGATGTCTACAACAAGGCTGTGATGTCTAAAACAAGATGTCTAGAACAAGACGGTGATGTCTAAAACAAGGCTGTGATGTCTAAAACAAGGCTGTGATGACTAAAACAAGATGTCTAAAACAAGGCTGTGATGTCTAAAACAAGGCTGTTATGTCTAAAACAAGGCTGTGATGACTAAAACAAGATGTCTAAAACAAGGCTGTGATGTCTAAAACAAGGCTGTGATGTCTAAAACAAGGCTGTGATGTCTAAAACAAGATGTCTAAAACAAGGCTGTGATGTCTACAACAAGGCTGTGATGTCTAAAACAAGGCTGTGATGTCTAAAACAAGGCTGTGATGTCTAAAACAAGATGTCTAAAACAAGGCTGTGATGTCTAAAACAAGGCTGTGATGTCTAAAACAAGGCTGTGATGTCTAAAAAACAAGGCTGTGATGTCTAAAACAAGGCTGTGATGTCTAAAACAAGGCGGTGATGTCTAAAGCAAGGCTGTGATGTCTAAAACAAGACGGTGATGTCTAAAACAAGATGTCTAAAACAAGGCTGTGATGTCTAAAACAAGATGTCTAGAACAAGACGGTGATGTCTAAAACAAGGCTGTGATGTCTAAAACAAGACGGTGATGTCTAAAACAAGGCTGTGATGTCTAAAACAAGGCTGTGATGACTAAAACAAGATGTCTAAAACAAGGCTGTGATGTCTAAAACAAGGCTGTGATGTCTAAAACAAGGCTGTGATGACTAAAACAAGATGTCTAAAACAAGGCTGTGATGTCTAAAACAAGATGTCTAAAACAAAGCTGTGATGACTAAAACAAGATGTCTAAAACAAGGCTGTGATGTCTAAAACAAGGCTGTTATGTCTAAAACAAGGCTGTGATGACTAAAACAAGATGTCTAAAACAAGGCTGTGATGTCTAAAACAAGGCTGTGATGTCTAAAACAAGATGTCTAAAACAAGGCTGTGATGTCTAAAACAAGGCTGTGATGTCTAAAACAAGATGTCTAAAACAAGGCTGTGATGTCTAAAACAAGGCTGTGATGTCTAAAACAAGGCTGTGATGTCTAAAAAACAAGGCTGTGATGTCTAAAACAAGGCTGTGATGTCTAAAACAAGGCGGTGATGTCTAAAACAAGACGGTGATGTCTAAAACAAGATGTCTAAAACAAGGCCGTGATGTCTAAAACAAGATGTCTACAACAAGATGGTGATGTCTACAACAAGGCTGTGATGTCTAAAACAAGATGTCTAGAACAAGACGGTGATGTCTAAAACAAGGCTGTGATGTCTAAAACAAGGCTGTGATGACTAAAACAAGATGTCTAAAACAAGGCTGTGATGTCTAAAACAAGGCTGTGATGTCTAAAACAATGCGGTGATGTCTAAAACAAGGCCGTGATGTCTAAAACAAGACGGTGATGTCTAAAACAAGATGTCTAAAACAAGGCTGTGATGTCTAAAACAAGATGTCTAGAACAAGACAGTGATGTCTAAAACAAGGCTGTGATGTCTAAAACAAGACGGTGATGTCTAAAACAAGGCTGTGATGTCTAAAACAAGGCTGTGATGACTAAAACAAGATGTCTAAAACAAGGCTGTGATGTCTAAAACAAGGCTGTGATGTCTAAAACAAGGCTGTGATGACTAAAACAAGATGTCTAAAACAAGGCTGTGATGTCTAAAACAAGGCGGTGATGTCTAAAACAAGGCTGTGATGTCTAAAACAAGGCTGTGATGTCTAAAATAAGGCTGTGATGTCTAAAACAAGATGTCTAAAACAAAGCTGTGATGTCTAAAACAAGGCTGTGATGTCTAAAACAAGATGTCTAAAACAAGGCTGTGATGTCTACAACAAGGCTGTGATGTCTAAAACAAGGCTGTGATGTCTAAGACAAGATGTCTAAAACAAGGCTGTGATGTCTAAAACAAGGCTGTGATGTCTAAAACAAGGCTGTGATGTCTAAAACAAGGCCGTGATGTCTAAAACAAGACGGTGATGTCTAAAACAAGATGTCTAAAACAAGGCTGTGATGTCTAAAACAAGATGTCTAGAACAAGACGGTGATGTCTAAAACAAGGCTGTGATGTCTAAAACAAGATGTCTAGAACAAGACGGTGATGTCTAAAACAAGGCTGTGATGTCTAAAACAAGGCTGTGATGACTAAAACAAGATGTCTAAAACAAGGCTGTGATGTCTAAAACAAGGCTGTGATGTCTAAAACAATGCGGTGATGTCTAAAACAAGGCCGTGATGTCTAAAACAAGACGGTGATGTCTAAAACAAGATGTCTAAAACAAGGCTGTGATGTCTAAAACAAGATGTCTAGAACAAGACAGTGATGTCTAAAACAAGGCTGTGATGTCTAAAACAAGACGGTGATGTCTAAAACAAGGCTGTGATGTCTAAAACAAGGCTGTGATGACTAAAACAAGATGTCTAAAACAAGGCTGTGATGTCTAAAACAAGGCTGTGATGTCTAAAACAAGGCTGTGATGACTAAAACAAGATGTCTAAAACAAGGCTGTGATGTCTAAAACAAGGCGGTGATGTCTAAAACAAGGCTGTGATGTCTAAAACAAGGCTGTGATGTCTAAAATAAGGCTGTGATGTCTAAAACAAGATGTCTAAAACAAAGCTGTGATGTCTAAAACAAGGCTGTGATGTCTAAAACAAGATGTCTAAAACAAGGCTGTGATGTCTACAACAAGGCTGTGATGTCTAAAACAAGGCTGTGATGTCTAAGACAAGATGTCTAAAACAAGGCTGTGATGTCTAAAACAAGGCTGTGATGTCTAAAACAAGGCTGTGATGTCTAAAAAACAAGGCTGTGATGTCTAAAACAAGGCTGTGATGTCTAAAACAAGGCGGTGATGTCTAAAACAAGGCCGTGATGTCTAAAACAAGACGGTGATGTCTAAAACAAGATGTCTAAAACAAGGCCGTGATGTCTAAAACAAGATGTCTACAACAAGACGGTGATGTCTACAACAAGGCTGTGATGTCTAAAACAAGATGTCTAGAACAAGACGGTGATGTCTAAAACAAGGCTGTGATGTCTAAAACAAGGCTGTGATGACTAAAACAAGATGTCTAAAACAAGGCTGTGATGTCTAAAACAAGGCTGTTATGTCTAAAACAAGGCTGTGATGACTAAAACAAGATGTCTAAAACAAGGCTGTGATGTCTAAAACAAGGCTGTGATGTCTAAAACAAGGCTGTGATGTCTAAAACAAGATGTCTAAAACAAGGCTGTGATGTCTACAACAAGGCTGTGATGTCTAAAACAAGGCTGTGATGTCTAAAACAAGGCTGTGATGTCTAAAACAAGATGTCTAAAACAAGGCTGTGATGTCTAAAACAAGGCTGTGATGTCTAAAACAAGGCTGTGATGTCTAAAAAACAAGGCTGTGATGTCTAAAACAAGGCTGTGATGTCTAAAACAAGGCGGTGATGTCTAAAACAAGGCTGTGATGTCTAAAACAAGACGGTGATGTCTAAAACAAGATGTCTAAAACAAGGCTGTGATGTCTAAAACAAGATGTCTAGAACAAGACGGTGATGTCTAAAACAAGGCTGTGATGTCTAAAACAAGACGGTGATGTCTAAAACAAGGCTGTGATGTCTAAAACAAGGCTGTGATGACTAAAACAAGATGTCTAAAACAAGGCTGTGATGTCTAAAACAAGGCTGTGATGTCTAAAACAAGGCTGTGATGACTAAAACAAGATGTCTAAAACAAGGCTGTGATGTCTAAAACAAGATGTCTAAAACAAAGCTGTGATGACTAAAACAAGATGTCTAAAACAAGGCTGTGATGTCTAAAACAAGGCTGTTATGTCTAAAACAAGGCTGTGATGACTAAAACAAGATGTCTAAAACAAGGCTGTGATGTCTAAAACAAGGCTGTGATGTCTAAAACAAGATGTCTAAAACAAGGCTGTGATGTCTAAAACAAGGCTGTGATGTCTAAAACAAGATGTCTAAAACAAGGCTGTGATGTCTAAAACAAGGCTGTGATGTCTAAAACAAGGCTGTGATGTCTAAAAAACAAGGCTGTGATGTCTAAAACAAGGCTGTGATGTCTAAAACAAGGCGGTGATGTCTAAAACAAGACGGTGATGTCTAAAACAAGATGTCTAAAACAAGGCCGTGATGTCTAAAACAAGATGTCTACAACAAGATGGTGATGTCTACAACAAGGCTGTGATGTCTAAAACAAGATGTCTAGAACAAGACGGTGATGTCTAAAACAAGGCTGTGATGTCTAAAACAAGACTGTGATGACTAAAACAAGATGTCTAAAACAAGGCTGTGATGTCTAAAACAAGGCTGTTATGTCTAAAACAAGGCTGTGATGACTAAAACAAGATGTCTAAAACAAGGCTGTGATGTCTAAAACAAGGCTGTGATGTCTAAAACAAGGCTGATGTCTAAAACAAGGCTGTGATGTCTAAAACAAGATGTCTAAAACAAGGCTGTGATGTCTACAACAAGGCTGTGATGTCTAAAACAAGGCTGTGATGTCTAAAACAAGGCTGTGATGTCTAAAACAAGATGTCTAAAACAAGGCTGTGATGTCTAAAACAAGGCTGTGATGTCTAAAACAAGATGTCTAAAACAAGGCTGTGATGTCTAAAACAAGGCTGTGATGTCTAAAAAACAAGGCTGTGATGTCTAAAACAAGGCTGTGATGTCTAAAACAAGGCGGTGATGTCTAAAACAAGGCCGTGATGTCTAAAACAAGACGGTGATGTCTAAAACAAGATGTCTAAAACAAGGCTGTGATGTCTAAAACAAGATGTCTAGAACAAGACGGTGATGTCTAAAACAAGGCTGTGATGTCTAAAACAAGACGGTGATGTCTAAAACAAGGCTGTGATGTCTAAAACAAGGCTGTGATGACTAAAACAAGATGTCTAAAACAAGGCTGTGATGTCTAAAACAAGGCTGTGATGTCTAAAACAAGGCTGTGATGACTAAAACAAAATTCTAAAACAAGGCTGTGATGTCTAAAACAAGGCTGTGATGTCTAAAACAAGGCGGTGATGTCTAAAACAAGGCTGTGATGTCTAAAACAAAGCTGTGATGTCTAAAACAAGGCTGTGATGTCTAAAACAAGATGTCTAAAACAAGGCTGTGATGTCTACAACAAGGCTGTGATGTCTAAAACAAGGCTGTGATGTCTAAAACAAGATGTCTAAAACAAGGCTGTGATGTCTAAAACAAGGCTGTGTTGTCTAAAACAAGGCTGTGATGTCTAAAAAACAAGGCTGTGATGTCTAAAACAAGGCTGTGATGTCTAAAACAAGGCGGTGATGTCTAAAACAAGGCCGTGATGTCTAAAACAAGACGGTGATGTCTAAAACAATATGTCTAAAACAAGGCCGTGATGTCTAAAACAAGATGTCTACAACAAGACGGTGATGTCTACAACAAGGCTGTGATGTCTAAAACAAGATGTCTAGAACAAGACGGTGATGTCTAAAACAAGGCTGTGATGTCTAAAACAAGGCTGTGATGACTAAAACAAGATGTCTAAAACAAGGCTGTGATGTCTAAAACAAGGCTGTTATGTCTAAAACAAGGCTGTGATGACTAAAACAAGATGTCTAAAACAAGGCTGTGATGTCTAAAACAAGGCTGTGATGTCTAAAACAAGGCTGTGATGTCTAAAACAAGATGTCTAAAACAAGGCTGTGATGTCTACAACAAGGCTGTGATGTCTAAAACAAGGCTGTGATGTCTAAAACAAGGCTGTGATGTCTAAAACAAGATGTCTAAAACAAGGCTGTGATGTCTAAAACAAGATGTCTAAAACAAGGCTGTGATGTCTAAAACAAGGCTGTGATGTCTAAAACAAGGCTGTGATGTCTAAAAAACAAGGCTGTGATGTCTAAAACAAGGCTGTGATGTCTAAAACAAGGCGGTGATGTCTAAAGCAAGGCTGTGATGTCTAAAACAAGACGGTGATGTCTAAAACAAGATGTCTAAAACAAGGCTGTGATGTCTAAAACAAGATGTCTAGAACAAGACGGTGATGTCTAAAACAAGGCTGTGATGTCTAAAACAAGACGGTGATGTCTAAAACAAGGCTGTGATGTCTAAAACAAGGCTGTGATGACTAAAACAAGATGTCTAAAACAAGGCTGTGATGTCTAAAACAAGGCTGTGATGTCTAAAACAAGGCTGTGATGACTAAAACAAGATGTCTAAAACAAGGCTGTGATGTCTAAAACAAGATGTCTAAAACAAAGCTGTGATGACTAAAACAAGATGTCTAAAACAAGGCTGTGATGTCTAAAACAAGGCTGTTATGTCTAAAACAAGGCTGTGATGACTAAAACAAGATGTCTAAAACAAGGCTGTGATGTCTAAAACAAGGCTGTGATGTCTAAAACAAGATGTCTAAAACAAGGCTGTGATGTCTAAAACAAGGCTGTGATGTCTAAAACAAGATGTCTAAAACAAGGCTGTGATGTCTAAAACAAGGCTGTGATGTCTAAAACAAGGCTGTGATGTCTAAAAAACAAGGCTGTGATGTCTAAAACAAGGCTGTGATGTCTAAAACAAGGCGGTGATGTCTAAAACAAGACGGTGATGTCTAAAACAAGATGTCTAAAACAAGGCCGTGATGTCTAAAACAAGATGTCTACAACAAGATGGTGATGTCTACAACAAGGCTGTGATGTCTAAAACAAGATGTCTAGAACAAGACGGTGATGTCTAAAACAAGGCTGTGATGTCTAAAACAAGGCTGTGATGACTAAAACAAGATGTCTAAAACAAGGCTGTGATGTCTAAAACAAGGCTGTGATGTCTAAAACAATGCGGTGATGTCTAAAACAAGGCCGTGATGTCTAAAACAAGACGGTGATGTCTAAAACAAGATGTCTAAAACAAGGCTGTGATGTCTAAAACAAGATGTCTAGAACAAGACAGTGATGTCTAAAACAAGGCTGTGATGTCTAAAACAAGACGGTGATGTCTAAAACAAGGCTGTGATGTCTAAAACAAGGCTGTGATGACTAAAACAAGATGTCTAAAACAAGGCTGTGATGTCTAAAACAAGGCTGTGATGTCTAAAACAAGGCTGTGATGACTAAAACAAGATGTCTAAAACAAGGCTGTGATGTCTAAAACAAGGCGGTGATGTCTAAAACAAGGCTGTGATGTCTAAAACAAGGCTGTGATGTCTAAAATAAGGCTGTGATGTCTAAAACAAGATGTCTAAAACAAAGCTGTGATGTCTAAAACAAGGCTGTGATGTCTAAAACAAGATGTCTAAAACAAGGCTGTGATGTCTACAACAAGGCTGTGATGTCTAAAACAAGGCTGTGATGTCTAAAACAAGATGTCTAAAACAAGGCTGTGATGTCTAAAACAAGGCTGTGATGTCTAAAACAAGGCTGTGATGTCTAAAAAACAAGGCTGTGATGTCTAAAACAAGGCTGTGATGTCTAAAACAAGGCGGTGATGTCTAAAACAAGGCCGTGATGTCTAAAACAAGACGGTGATGTCTAAAACAAGATGTCTAAAACAAGGCCGTGATGTCTAAAACAAGATGTCTACAACAAGACGGTGATGTCTACAACAAGGCTGTGATGTCTAAAACAAGATGTCTAGAACAAGACGGTGATGTCTAAAACAAGGCTGTGATGTCTAAAACAAGGCTGTGATGACTAAAACAAGATGTCTAAAACAAGGCTGTGATGTCTAAAACAAGGCTGTTATGTCTAAAACAAGGCTGTGATGACTAAAACAAGATGTCTAAAACAAGGCTGTGATGTCTAAAACAAGGCTGTGATGTCTAAAACAAGGCTGTGATGTCTAAAACAAGATGTCTAAAACAAGGCTGTGATGTCTACAACAAGGCTGTGATGTCTAAAACAAGGCTGTGATGTCTAAAACAAGGCTGTGATGTCTAAAACAAGATGTCTAAAACAAGGCTGTGATGTCTAAAACAAGGCTGTGATGTCTAAAACAAGGCTGTGATGTCTAAAAAACAAGGCTGTGATGTCTAAAACAAGGCTGTGATGTCTAAAACAAGGCGGTGATGTCTAAAACAAGGCTGTGATGTCTAAAACAAGACGGTGATGTCTAAAACAAGATGTCTAAAACAAGGCTGTGATGTCTAAAACAAGATGTCTAGAACAAGACGGTGATGTCTAAAACAAGGCTGTGATGTCTAAAACAAGACGGTGATGTCTAAAACAAGGCTGTGATGTCTAAAACAAGGCTGTGATGACTAAAACAAGATGTCTAAAACAAGGCTGTGATGTCTAAAACAAGGCTGTGATGTCTAAAACAAGGCTGTGATGACTAAAACAAGATGTCTAAAACAAGGCTGTGATGTCTAAAACAAGATGTCTAAAACAAAGCTGTGATGACTAAAACAAGATGTCTAAAACAAGGCTGTGATGTCTAAAACAAGGCTGTTATGTCTAAAACAAGGCTGTGATGACTAAAACAAGATGTCTAAAACAAGGCTGTGATGTCTAAAACAAGGCTGTGATGTCTAAAACAAGATGTCTAAAACAAGGCTGTGATGTCTAAAACAAGGCTGTGATGTCTAAAACAAGATGTCTAAAACAAGGCTGTGATGTCTAAAACAAGGCTGTGATGTCTAAAACAAGGCTGTGATGTCTAAAAAACAAGGCTGTGATGTCTAAAACAAGGCTGTGATGTCTAAAACAAGGCGGTGATGTCTAAAACAAGACGGTGATGTCTAAAACAAGATGTCTAAAACAAGGCCGTGATGTCTAAAACAAGATGTCTACAACAAGATGGTGATGTCTACAACAAGGCTGTGATGTCTAAAACAAGATGTCTAGAACAAGACGGTGATGTCTAAAACAAGGCTGTGATGTCTAAAACAAGGCTGTGATGACTAAAACAAGATGTCTAAAACAAGGCTGTGATGTCTAAAACAAGGCTGTTATGTCTAAAACAAGGCTGTGATGACTAAAACAAGATGTCTAAAACAAGGCTGTGATGTCTAAAACAAGGCTGTGATGATGTCTAAAACAAGGCTGATGTCTAAAACAAGGCTGTGATGTCTAAAACAAGATGTCTAAAACAAGGCTGTGATGTCTACAACAAGGCTGTGATGTCTAAAACAAGGCTGTGATGTCTAAAACAAGGCTGTGATGTCTAAAACAAGATGTCTAAAACAAGGCTGTGATGTCTAAAACAAGGCTGTGATGTCTAAAACAAGATGTCTAAAACAAGGCTGTGATGTCTAAAACAAGGCTGTGATGTCTAAAAAACAAGGCTGTGATGTCTAAAACAAGGCTGTGATGTCTAAAACAAGGCGGTGATGTCTAAAACAAGGCCGTGATGTCTAAAACAAGACGGTGATGTCTAAAACAAGATGTCTAAAACAAGGCTGTGATGTCTAAAACAAGATGTCTAGAACAAGACGGTGATGTCTAAAACAAGGCTGTGATGTCTAAAACAAGACGGTGATGTCTAAAACAAGGCTGTGATGTCTAAAACAAGGCTGTGATGACTAAAACAAGATGTCTAAAACAAGGCTGTGATGTCTAAAACAAGGCTGTGATGTCTAAAACAAGGCTGTGATGACTAAAACAAAATTCTAAAACAAGGCTGTGATGTCTAAAACAAGGCTGTGATGTCTAAAACAAGGCGGTGATGTCTAAAACAAGGCTGTGATGTCTAAAACAAGGCTGTGATGTCTAAAACAAGGCTGTGATGTCTAAAACAAGATGTCTAAAACAAAGCTGTGATGTCTAAAACAAGGCTGTGATGTCTAAAACAAGATGTCTAAAACAAGGCTGTGATGTCTACAACAAGGCTGTGATGTCTAAAACAAGGCTGTGATGTCTAAAACAAGATGTCTAAAACAAGGCTGTGATGTCTAAAACAAGGCTGTGATGTCTAAAACAAGGCTGTGATGTCTAAAACAAGATGTCTAAAACAAGGCTGTGATGTCTAAAACAAGGCTGTGATGTCTAAAAAACAAGGCTGTGATGTCTAAAACAAGGCTGTGATGTCTAAAACAAGGCGGTGATGTCTAAAACAAGGCTGTGATGTCTAAAACAAGACGGTGATGTCTAAAACAAGATGTCTAAAACAAGGCCGTGATGTCTAAAACAAGATGTCTACAACAAGACGGTGATGTCTACAACAAGGCTGTGATGTCTAAAACAAGATGTCTAGAACAAGACGGTGATGTCTAAAACAAGGCTGTGATGTCTAAAACAAGGCTGTGATGACTAAAACAAGATGTCTAAAACAAGGCTGTGATGTCTAAAACAAGGCTGTGATGTCTAAAACAAGGCTGTGATGACTAAAACAAGATGTCTAAAACAAGGCTGTGATGTCTAAAACAAGGCTGTGATGTCTAAAACAAGGCTGTGATGTCTAAAACAAGGCTGTGATGTCTAAAACAAGGCTGTGATGTCTAAAACAAGATGTCTAAAACAAAGCTGTGATGTCTAAAACAAGGCTGTGATGTCTAAAACAAGATGTCTAAAACAAGGCTGTGATGTCTACAACAAGGCTGTGATGTCTAAAACAAGGCTGTGATGTCTAAAACAAGGCTGTGATGTCTAAAACAAGATGTCTAAAACAAGGCTGTGATGTCTAAAACAAGGCTGTGATGTCTAAAACAAGATGTCTAAAACAAGGCTGTGATGTCTAAAACAAGGCTGTGATGTCTAAAACAAGGCTGTGATGTCTAAAACAAGATGTCTAAAACAAGGCTGTGATGTCTACAACAAGGCTGTGATGTCTAAAACAAGATGTCTAAAACAAGGCTGTGATGTCTAAAACAAGGCTGTGATGTCTAAAACAAGATGTCTAAAACAAGGCTGTGATGTCTAAAACAAGGCTGTGATGTCTAAAACAAGGCTGTGATGTCTAAAAAACAAGGCTGTGATGTCTAAAACAAGGCTGTGATGTCTAAAACAAGGCGGTGATGTCTAAAACAAGGCTGTGATGTCTAAAACAAGACGGTGATGTCTAAAACAAGATGTCTAAAACAAGGCTGTGATGTCTAAAACAAGGCGGTGATGTCTAAAACAAGGCTGTGATGTCTAAAACAAGGCTGTGATGTCTAAAACAAGGCTGTGATGTCTAAAACAAGATGTCTAAAACAAAGCTGTGATGTCTAAAACAAGGCTGTGATGTCTAAAACAAGATGTCTAAAACAAGGCTGTGATGTCTACAACAAGGCTGTGATGTCTAAAACAAGGCTGTGATGTCTAAAACAAGATGTCTAAAACAAGGCTGTGATGTCTAAAACAAGGCTGTGATGTCTAAAACAAGGCTGTGATGTCTAAAACAAGATGTCTAAAACAAGGCTGTGATGTCTAAAACAAGGCTGTGATGTCTAAAAAACAAGGCTGTGATGTCTAAAACAAGGCTGTGATGTCTAAAACAAGGCGGTGATGTCTAAAACAAGGCTGTGATGTCTAAAACAAGACGGTGATGTCTAAAACAAGATGTCTAAAACAAGGCCGTGATGTCTAAAACAAGATGTCTACAACAAGACGGTGATGTCTACAACAAGGCTGTGATGTCTAAAACAAGATGTCTAGAACAAGACGGTGATGTCTAAAACAAGGCTGTGATGTCTAAAACAAGGCTGTGATGACTAAAACAAGATGTCTAAAACAAGGCTGTGATGTCTAAAACAAGGCTGTGATGTCTAAAACAAGGCTGTGATGTCTAAAACAAGGCTGTGATGTCTAAAACAAGGCTGTGATGTCTAAAACAAGATGTCTAAAACAAAGCTGTGATGTCTAAAACAAGGCTGTGATGTCTAAAACAAGATGTCTAAAACAAGGCTGTGATGTCTACAACAAGGCTGTGATGTCTAAAACAAGGCTGTGATGTCTAAAACAAGGCTGTGATGTCTAAAACAAGATGTCTAAAACAAGGCTGTGATGTCTAAAACAAGGCTGTGATGTCTAAAACAAGATGTCTAAAACAAGGCTGTGATGTCTAAAACAAGGCTGTGATGTCTAAAACAAGGCTGTGATGTCTAAAACAAGATGTCTAAAACAAGGCTGTGATGTCTACAACAAGGCTGTGATGTCTAAAACAAGATGTCTAAAACAAGGCTGTGATGTCTAAAACAAGGCTGTGATGTCTAAAACAAGATGTCTAAAACAAGGCTGTGATGTCTAAAACAAGGCTGTGATGTCTAAAACAAGGCTGTGATGTCTAAAAAACAAGGCTGTGATGTCTAAAACAAGGCTGTGATGTCTAAAACAAGGCGGTGATGTCTAAAACAAGGCTGTGATGTCTAAAACAAGACGGTGATGTCTAAAACAAGATGTCTAAAACAAGGCTGTGATGTCTAAAACAAGATGTCTAGAACAAGACGGTGATGTCTAAAACAAGGCTGTGATGTCTAAAACAAGACGGTGATGTCTAAAACAAGGCTGTGATGTCTAAAACAAGGCTGTGATGACTAAAACAAGATGTCTAAAACAAGGCTGTGATGTCTAAAACAAGGCTGTGATGTCTAAAACAAGGCTGTGATGACTAAAACAAAATTCTAAAACAAGGCTGTGATGTCTAAAACAAGGCTGTGATGTCTAAAACAAGGCGGTGATGTCTAAAACAAGGCTGTGATGTCTAAAACAAGGCTGTGATGTCTAAAACAAGATGTCTAAAACAAAGCTGTGATCTCTAAAACAAGGCTGTGATGTCTAAAACAAGATGTCTAAAACAAGGCTGTGATGTCTACAACAAGGCTGTGATGTCTAAAACAAGGCTGTGATGTCTAAAACAAGATGTCTAAAACAAGGCTGTGATGTCTAAAACAAGGCTGTGATGTCTAAAACAAGATGTCTAAAACAAGGCTGTGATGTCTAAAACAAGGCTGTGATGTCTAAAACAAGGCTGTGATGTCTAAAAACAAGGCTGTGATGTCTAAAAACAAGGCTGTGATGTCTAAAACAAGGCGGTGATGTCTAAAACAAGGCTGTGATGTCTAAAACAAGACGGTGATGTCTAAAACAAGATGTCTAAAACAAGGCCGTGATGTCTAAAACAAGATGTCTACAACAAGACGGTGATGTCTACAACAAGGCTGTGATGTCTAAAACAAGATGTCTAGAACAAGACGGTGATGTCTAAAACAAGGCTGTGATGTCTAAAACAAGGCTGTGATGACTAAAACAAGATGTCTAAAACAAGACTGTGATGTCTAAAACAAGGCTGTGATGTCTAAAACAAGGCTGTGATGACTAAAACAAGATGTCTAAAACAAGGCTGTGATGTCTAAAACAAGGCTGTGATGTCTAAAACAAGGCTGTGATGTCTAAAACAATGCTGTGATGTCTAAAACAAGATGTCTAAAACAAAGCTGTGATGTCTAAAACAAGGCTGTGATGTCTAAAACAAGATGTCTAAAACAAGGCTGTGATGTCTACAACAAGGCTGTGATGTCTAAAACAAGGCTGTGATGTCTAAAACAAGGCTGTGATGTCTAAAACAAGATGTCTAAAACAAGGCTGTGATGTCTAAAACAAGGCTGTGATGTCTAAAACAAGGCTGTGATGTCTAAAAAACAAGGCTGTGATGTCTAAAACAAGGCTGTGATGTCTAAAACAAGGCGGTGATGTCTAAAACAAGGCTGTGATGTCTAAAACAAGACGGTGATGTCTAAAACAAGATGTCTAAAACAAGGCTGTGATGTCTAAAACAAGATGTCTACAACAAGACGGTGATGTCTAAAACAAGGCTGTGATGCCTAAAACAAGGCTGTCTAATATATTATCGTATATTAAGGCTGTCAAAGTTAACGCGCCATTAACGCACAATTCTGTTAACGCCACAATTTTGTTTAACGCACGATTAAGGTTAAAAAAAACATTATTTTTTTTTTATTTACTTCACTCAGGTGTATTATTGATACTCTCATTGATACTATGTTTGTTTCTGACTCAAAGTGTGTGTGTGTGTGTGTGTGTGTGTGTGTGTGTGTGTGTGTGTGTGTGTGTGTGTGTGTGTGTGTGTGTGTGTGTGTGTGTGTGTGTGTGTGTGTGTGTGTGTGTGTGTGTGTGTGTGTGTGTGTGTGTGTGTGTGTGCGTGTGTGTGTTCCAAGGAAGTTCCAAGTCAGTCAGAAGATCCTTAAGAACTTCTACTCATGTACAATAGAGAGCATCCTGACTGGCAATATCACCTCCTGGTTTGGGAATAGCACTGCACAAGACCGAAGCAGACTACAGAGAGTGACACGTTCAGCCGAACGCACAATTGGAGGGGGGCTTCCCACCCTCCAGAACATTTACAACAAGCGGTGCAGGGGTAAGGCTAAGAGAATCATCAAGGAATCCAGCCACCCAAACAACTGCCTCTTTGAACTGCTGCGGTCAGGCAAGCGATACCGGAGTCACATGGCGAGCACAGAAAGACTCAGAAGAAGCTTCTATCCCCAGGCCATCAAGCTGCTCAACGAACAATAAACACTATGCAACAACCATCAAATGCACACATCCACACACACACTCACTTTAAACAAACAACACACTGCAGCACCCACTCTCCACACTTTAGAACACCTAAACACACTTTATATTTATTGGTAAAGGATTTGCACTACAACCCATACACCTTACTGTAAATTGTACCTAAATTGTACCTCATCCCATTTCTGCTTTGCACTATATAGTATTGTATATTAGTACATTGCATAGTATATTGTATATTGTATGGTAACTCAGTTACTTCTATTCTGCATCGAACATTGTACAGTCTATACTGAACACTGTGACTTCTATTTTTACTTCTATTTTTACTTCTATTTTTACATGCTATACTATTTTATTTCATACTTATCTTGTCTAGCACAGTCTCTTGAGCGTAACACTACAGTAAGAAGCATTTTGTATAAAAGTATTCTGTACTTCTGTATGACAACTATTAAAGAAACTTGAACTTGAACTTGTGTGTGTGTGTGTGTGTGTGTGTGTGTGTGTGTGTGTGTGTGTGTGTGTGTGTGTGTGTGTGTGTGTGTGTGTGTGTGTGTGTGTGTGTGTGTGTGTGTGTGTGTGTGTGTGTGTGTGTGTGTGTGTGTGTGTGTGTGTGTGTGTGTGTGTGTGTGTGTGTGTGTGTGTGTGTGTGATAGAGAGAGAGAGGGGGGGTGAGAGAGATGAGGAAGGGGCAAGAGAGAAAGAGAGCTGGGAGAGTGTGTGTGTGTGTGTGTGAGAGAGAGAGAGGGAGAGAGAGAGAGAGAGAGGGGGGGGTGTGAGTCCTCAGCCCTTGTGTGGGTGAATGTAACAAGTTCCTAACGTTTTCTTTCCCCTATTATTTCATGCACACTTTATTCATAGTTTTAAATTATTATTTTCTTTTAAGTTATTTTGTGCATCACTCTGTTTTGAATTTGATGCAAATTTGCAATGCATGAGGGTAATCCTTTTGTGTTAAATGGCTGCATAAAGCAAGCATTTGTTGACTCTCATGTTGATAAGAGTATTAAAACTTGAAAAAGATCTGTTTAAGGTAGATTTAAAAAAGAAAAAAAAGCTATTAATTTGTGATTTAACTATGGACAATAATGCGATTAATCAGATTAAATATTTGTATCGATTGACAGCACTAATATATATATATATATATATATATATATATATATATATATATATATATATATATATATATATATATATATATATATATATATATATATATATATATATATATATATATATCACTGCATCCTCAAGTGCAATAATTAAGGCTCTTACAAAGACTATGTATTAAACTCTGTACATCCTGTACAGCTAAGATGCTCTTGCCACCCCTGCAGATATACATACCTCAGTATATTCTATTGTTTTCTTTTGTCAGATTAAATTTTTTACCCATCGACTGCGTTTGCACAATTTATTTGGACACTTCTTTGTACATATACTTGTTTCATTTCATTGTTTATTGTAGCGAATTCGGGGGGCAGCCAGGAATCGAACCCACAGGCGACAGCTCTAACCAAGTCAACTACACAGGGTCCGACCTGTTAGCCAAGGGTTAGGGAGTCTAGGCATCCGTGGTCATTATAATATAAAAAGAAATTATACTATTCTAGACGTGTTGTTTTTTACTTCTTTGTGTGAGCAATGACCAAGCCTGTATGTGGGACCATAGGCATAGTTTTATATAGGGACGCTACCAAAGCCATGGAAACACGAATTGTCCCTACAAAAAAAACTGTCGTTTTAGTATTATAATTCACAATATTGTGGTCTTGCTAAACAGAGCCTTTTTATCTGTTGCAAAAGTGTAGGTTGCTCCATCAAGCAAGCTATCCTATTATCTGCAATATCCAGTCAACAACGTGGACTTTCCTCCCTCCCTCGCCTCTGTCCCAGTGAGTGCCTCACAAGCTCTGTCACAGCTGCTTTTTGTAGCTCAAGAAACTGTATTTACACCCAAATTAGTGCAGAGAAATGTATTAAGTGTCCCTAACAAAGCTCAAATCAAACCTACGCCCCTGTGTGGGACATACTTGGTGAGTAACTTTCTGTCGATTTTCAGAAAGCACGGCATATCATTCAGAAACACGGACCGGAAACGCAGATGGATTTGGCTTCTAATAACACAGGTTATGGTATGATGCCGAGTGCAAAAAATGTGTTGCCTTTTCGCTCACAACGAGAATATCTAAATTAATTTTTTAATTTTTTAAAGGCAGCCACTCTCCCACCTCGGCCACTCTCCACTCCTCATTGGAAGTGAGGAGGTGGAGAGGGTTTCAAAATGTACGTTTCTGGGCGTGACTATGTCTGATGACCTGTCCTGGGGGATCAACATTACCTCTGCTGTGGGAAAAGCACAGCAACGCCTTTTCTATCTGCGGAAACATAAATGGGCTAAACTCCCACAGGGACTGATGGCCAACTTCTACCACTGCGCAGCAGAGAGTGTGCTCACCTACAGACTACTGGTGTGGTTCTCCAGCTGCACCGGGGCAGAGAAGGAGGCCCTCCACAGAGTGGTCAAGGCTGCAAGGAGGATCACTGGAGCTAGCCTTCCAGATATCTCCACAGTCTTCACCTCTCGCTGCCTACGTCGTGTGAATAACATCCTACAGGACCAGTGTACCACCCAGCACACCATCTTTTTCAACTGCTGCCCTCTGGTCGAAGGTACAGATCCATCCAGTCCGGTACTAGCAGACTGACCAACAGCCTCTATCCACGGGCTGTCAGGCTGCTCAACGATCAACTTGCCGCCCCGCACCCCCCATCCCCAACCCCCGGTGACATAACTCCCACTTCTACATTACAACAATAACTGTGAACCGGACTTGCATTGCTGCACTATACACACTATACACTATTCCATCCATGTTGCAAGCCAACGCCCCCCCCCCCCCTCCATCCATTAACTCAACTGGACTGTCACTGTACTATTTATTTGCACTAGCACTATTGCACTTGGGACATTGATATTATATTATTGATATTATTATTTTGTATATGCTATATTCAGCATGTTTGTATGCCAGTGGTGATGCTCTAAACTCAATTTCGTTGTACCAACAATGACAATAAAGATTCTATTCTATTCTATTCTATTCTATTGTATCACACAAGCCCTGCCCCTCTTCTCTTGATCAAGAAAAGAGGGTGGGGGTTGAGATTTAACAGCGGGGGAGAAGAATGGGACAGTTCGTTCCTTCCTTCCTTCCTGGTTCTGCCCCCCTTCCCTCGCCTCTGAATGTCATGTTCATGCTGGGGAGAGATGAAAAGACAATGAATAATTCAAACTCAGTCTAGGTTTTCTATAGAGGAGGGCAGAGTGGGGATACACGGATACACACACACACACACACTATATATATATATATATTAATTCATTCAATCTTTATTTCAACTTGAGAATTCATTGAGGGCAAGCCCTCATTTTCCAATAAGTCAAGCATACATAATAAATGCATAAAAAAATACAATGAATATACGATAAATGCAAAACATAATAGAGTTTGTGTACAATCAATTATAACAAATGCAGATTATGGTGGTGTGTGGTTGGTGAAGGGTTTTAAACTGACAAAAGGATGATGTACTTCCACGTGTCAGGAGCATAGATTTTTTAAGTTGAGTAAAAAACGTGCTTTAAGTGTAAGAGCCAATCATTGTATTGTGTACCATGGGGTCCAGATGTCCACTCCAATAGCTGAGTGAGATCATCTGGACAATCTCCAACTAAGGCTTTATATAGAAACTAATGCCAACTCTCGCCTCTCTGCCGGGGAGGACCATCTGTACAGGTCCCAAATCTGTGACAAATCAGTGATAAATCTAATGGCTGAATGATATACGGAATCAAAAGGGTATAAGAGTGGAAGCTGGCGCACGCACAGACCAACACAGACGTGAGAAGAACCGCTTCAACAACTGGTGTACAGTCATATACATACATACATATGTATGAATGTGGAGGTATAAACAAACACATTTTCTCATTCTTGACGATGACACAAACACACCTTCTCATCCTTGATCAAGCAGCAAGACTTTGCCTGAACGTGTGATGATGACGTCTGATATTATTATGCGTTTGTTCGTCCCCTCCAAAATCAAGTGTCTGTGAGGACCATGTGTTGTGACAAACTCACGAGTGGGAGAGAGAGAGAGAGAGAGAGAGAGAGAGAGAGAGAGAGAGAGCGAGAGAGAGAGAGAGAGAGAGAGAGAGAGAGAGAGCGAGAGAGAGAGAGAGAGAGAGAGAGAGAGAGAGAGAGAGAGAGAGAGAGAGACGGTCCCTCTGCCGCTGTGGTCTCTCCACCGGCGGCACAGAAAGATCCTCTGAAGCGAGCGACGGCAACATGAAACGGGCCAGAAGGGGCCTCAGTACGTCGAGTAGTGCGCTCAGCCTGGATACGTCAGTATCAGACGGAAAGATACCGATGCTTTATTCTCTTTTTTATCTCCATATTGGATTCCAAATGTCTGATCGGACTGTCAAGGCTATCAAATTCAAAACAAATGAAAAAGAAACAAAAGGGTTGGGGGGGGGGCGGGGTGGGCACAGGATTGTTTTTATGGAGAGCTGTTACTGATTAAATCTCTTTCTTTACCGCTCCGACTGCAGGGAGGGAGCGAAACGGTGAAAACCATCACAGACAACACAGCAGCCGTCTCAGATTGAACGCAAACAGCTGCTAGGTAAATACGAGAGCGAGAGAGGGCTGGGCTGCAGTTCAAATAGTCACACGGGATCCCTCAGAGGGACAAACCTGATTTGCCTCATACAGGAAAAAGGTCTTTAATCAAAGAGATGGCCTTGTCCACAAAAAGACCACCATTTGTTAATCAATCTCTCTCTCTTTGTCCCCCCCTTCTCTATCACTGTGTGTGTACATGCGTGTGTGTGTGTGTGTGTGTGTGTGTGTGTGTGTGTGTGTGTGTGTGTGTGTGTGTGTGTGTGTGTGTGTGTGTGTGTGTGTGTGTGTGTGTGTGTGTGTGTGTGTGTGTGTGTGAGTGGTATGGCTGCGGAGCAGGGTGATTGATGGCTCCATTATGTTCTTATTTGATCTACAATGTAATTACTTGCATCAACACAGCCTGTCGGGCTCAATCTGAGTAACTTGGGGAAGTTGCTGAGCAGACTGGAGCTCTCTCTCTCTCTGTGGAGCTGGGAGGAGTGTCACCGCCACTGTACTCTCCTTCTCTGCATACACGCCGACAGGTAAACCGCTAGTCTATAGCGCCGGGGAGACTTCTCGTCCGGGCTGTCCCTCCTCCACCAAAGACATTCCTAGATGACAGTCACAGAATGTCATCGACCAATCGAATAGCTAAGCGGCAAATATGTCCAATTCTGTTATTGTCGTTCTGCAAATGAAAGCAGTCTTATAGAGGATCTTCTTGAACCCAATACAGAGTAGTAGCCTAGTAGGCATACATCTTTTGGAAAGTTTTCTCTTCAAATCTTAAATCTAGTGCTTTCATCATTATTTATCATTTATTGTGATGCCATGCCATGGAAATCCTCCATGAAACTACTCAACTAAGACCCTACTGACCAATTTGTTGACTCACTGACTAGGAAAGGGCAGTCCTAGTGGCAGCATACATCAATGCTGAATTGACTGCTAGAATAACCTGCTCAGATAATAAGTGTGCTGTATATTATCCGTGAGATAACCACCAAATAATGTAGGAACCAGTGTAGAGCTTAGCATCTCATTTCAGACTGGAAAGGTGCGCTCAGCGGAGCGCAAATCTCCACCAGGCGGCGCGCGGCACACACAGACAGACACACAGACAAACACTGACACACTCTCCTTAAAGGTATTAGCATTAGCATGGAGCATGGGGCATGGAGACGGTCATAGGAAACATACACATGGTAGGAGGCATAGGAAGCATGTTAAGAAGCATAGGAAGGATGTTAGGAAGAATGGGAAGGTTGATAGGAAGCATGTTAGGAAGCATAGGAAGGTTGTTTAGAAATAATAGGAAGTTTGATAGGAAGGCTAGGAAGGGTGATAAGAAGCATAGAAATGATGTTAGGAACCTTAGGGAGGATGTTAGGAAGAATAGGAAAGGTGATAGGAAGCATAGGATGCATGTTAGAAACAGGTTCCAAGCACCAGGGGGCAGAGCTTATTTCAATGGACAATGATGTAAATGAATGCATGCATAAATGTTTTTAATGCATAGGTATAGCAACAACAATAGGTTCACTATGGCATTTCCATGTTGTACACAGGGACCTAGAGAGCTGATTCCCCGGCTCTGAGCAGCGCACCTGTATAGTATCGCCTTCTTGTGTTCAAAAGGCTGTCGGATACAGTGAGAGAAGAAAGAAAGAAGTATAGAAAGTCACGTCTCACTGGTGACATCACCACTTATCACAACCTCTTGTTAGCTTTAAGCTTCTTTCTTTCACCATAAGATCAAGGCCTCTGCTAAAAACCTTTGCAAACTCCACGCCAACCTATCCTCCCTCCTCATTCCTCCTTCACCCCATCCCCCCTCCTCTCTCTCTGCCGAAGACTTTGTGATTTTCTTCGAGAAAAAAGCATCCGCAGCTGCTTCTCCCAACCCCGGCCCATTCCAAATGCTGAATCGAGAACCTCATCCTTCACCCTGTCATCTTTCTCTCCCATTAGGCCTTGGCACTGGTAACGTCGAACCGTCCCACTACATGCCAGCTGGACCCGATACCTTCCCCACTCCTCCAGACCACAGCACCAGACATCCTCCCATTCCTAACGGCAACAACTCCTCCCTCAACTCGGGAGTGGTTCCCACCTCCCTAAAACAAGCCAGAGTCACACCACTCGTAAAAAAAAAAAAACATGAACCCCCATTGTCATAGACAACTATCATCCTATCTAGGGATGTTCGATATTGGCTTTTTTACCGATATCCGATATACCGAAATTGTCCAACTCTTAATTTCCGATACCGATATCAACCGATACCAATATATGCAGGGTTCCCCCCCCCCAAAAAAACTGAATAATATCAGGTAATTAACATTACATATCTCTTGTCGTGGAATTAACACAACATTATGCATACTTTTGACAATAAATAAAATCAGAATGTGTTCTTACTTGCTTGCCTGGGTAAATACAGATAATTTCCGATATTACATTTTAATGCCAATATCGGCAGATAATATCAGACATCCCTTTCCCTTTCCTCTCCTTCCTTTCTAAATCATTTGAACGTGCTGTATCCAACCAACTTACTGATTATCTCTTACTGAATGACCTCCTAGACTTCAGGACTGGTCACTCCACAGAGACGGCCCTCATAACGGTTACAGATGCTCTTCACTTAGCAAAAGCAAAGGGCCTCTCCTCTGTCCTGATTCTCCTGGACTGCAGCATTTGACACAGTCAACCATCAGATCCTCCTCGCATCCCTCGCAGGAATGGGAGTGACTGGCTCTGCACTGGCATGGCTGACATCCTACCTCAACGACCGCTCCTACCGAGTATCATGGAGAGGGACCCTGTCGGCCCCCCATCCCCTTCGGACAGGTGTCCCCCAGGGCTTGGTCCTTGGACCCCTCCTCTTCTCCCTCTACACCAAATAAATGGTAAATAGTAAATGGCTGCATTTATATAGCGCTTTTATCCAAAGCGCTTTACAATTTGTTCGTCACATTTTACCCATTCATTCACACACTCACACCGACGGCGGAGGCAACCATGCAAGGTGCCAACCTGCTCATCGGGAGCAATTAGGGGTTAAGTGTCTTGCTCAATGACACATCGACACACTGTCAGGGAGGAGCGGGAATAGAACCGTGAATCTCCAGATTGCCAGACGACCGCTCGACCTCCTGAGCCACTGTCGCCCCCAAATCTCTGGGTAACATTATTATGTCTCATGCCTTCTCGTATCATTGCTATGCCGATGATACTGAACACTTCCTCTCCTTTACTCCCTCAGATATCCATGTCTCTGAGCGAATCTTGGCCTGTCTGTCAAACATCTCCGCCTGGATAACGACCAACCACCTCAAACTGAACCTAAGCAAAACAGAATTGCTTCACCTGCCGGCCAAATCCTCCCCGCTGACTGACCTTTCCATCACCCTGAGCATCGGGTCCCCCCAGGGCTGTGTTCTGAGCCCCCTGCTGTACTCACTATACACACATGACTGTGTGGCCAAGTTCAGCTCCAACTCCATAGTGAAGTTTGCGGACGACACAGTGGTGGTGGGGCTGATCTCGGACAACGACGAGAAGGCCTACTGGGAGGAGGTTGAGGTACTGGAACGCTGGTCCAGGACAACAGCCTGCTCCTGAACATTGGTAAAACCAAGGAGCTGATCATGGATTTTAGGAGAAGACAGCAGGGGACACACACACCACTGAGGATAAACGGGGCTACCGTGTACAGGGTGAGCAGCTTCAAGTACCTGGGGGTCCACATCTCAGAGGATCTGACATGGACAACACACATAGACTCAGTCGTAAAAAAGGCGAAGCAGCGCCTCTACCACCTGTGACAGTTAAGGAAGTAGAGAGCATCTTGACTGGAAACATCACTGCCTGGTATGGAAACAGCACGGCACAGGACAAGAAGGCCCTACAGAGAGTGGTACGCTCAGCCGAGCGTACCACGGGTATTGCACTACCACCCCTGCAGGTCCTATATAACAAGAGGTGCAAATCCAGAGCCTGCAGAATAATGAAAGACCCTCACCACCCCAACAACAGCCTGTTCAAGCTGCTGCGGTCAGGCAAACGCCTGCGAACACCAGCAACTAGGACAGAGAGACTTCGGCTCAGCTTCTTCCCCCAGGCCATCAGAGCCTTGAACACTGAACTCTCCACACACAAGCACACATGAGCACACACACAACACACACACTGTACACGCTCACACACTAGCAGCCACTTTAACATGAGCACACACATGTACACTCATGCTGCACACGCTCACACTTATGGTCACTTTACAAAAGGAAAGATCACTTTAAGAATAGTATAACTTGAGATTGTATAATATAGCATTGTATAGCAGTGTACATAAAGACCCAGTGCCTCATCCATAGCTAACAGTGTATTGCACTATCACAGGACCTAGCATGTCCTACCATGCTCTGTAAAAACTCATGTACATATACCGATGCCCTACTTTGATTACTTGTATTATTGCACAATGTCGTTCTATTGGATTCTTATTATATTATTATATTATTATTATTGTATTATGCACAATCGTTGCGGGCAAGACCCCCCGCATTTCATTGTATACTTGTATGCTGTGACAAATAAAACTCTTGACTTGACTTGACAGTGGAAAATGTAGCTGTGGCCTTGTCCCCGACTGCCAAGAACCTTGGTGTAGTCCTTGACGATCGCCTGAACTTCTCCGCTGACAGAACCAGAACCTGTCTGTCCAACATCTCCTGAGCAATGTCAGAAGGATCCACCCCTTCCTGACAAAAGAAGCCACTCAACTCCTTGTCCAATCAACAGTCATGTCTCGCCTAGATTACTGCAATGCACTGCTCACTGGTCTGCTGATCACCGCCACCAAGCCTCTTCAACTCGTCTTGAACGCAGCCGCCCGCCTTAGGGACCTGCACATCTTCCGCACAAATCCTCTTCAAGGTCCTCGACCTGGCAGGTCCTCGACCAAGGTCGACCTCGACCTCGACCTGGTCCTCGACCTGGCAGCGAAGGGAATGGCTCCCGCCTACCTCCGGTCTATGGTCTCTAACAGTAACTACACACCCTCAAGACCCCTCCCCTCTACATCCTCTGGCCGCCGCAGACCCACTCCTATCTGAGCTTCGGGAGGGTCATCAAGGAGAAGCCGCCTATTCTCGGCCCTCGCTCCACAATGGTGGAACGAACTTCCCACCACAGTTAGGACAGCCGAAACCCGAGCAATCTTTCGCCGTCGACTAAAAACACACTTCTTCAATCAATATCTGAAATGTTAAAAAAAAAACGAACCTTCTTACTGTATTATGCTATCATGCACTCTTCCTACTATACTAAGGGCTTTAACATGTCTATTTTATCATGTCTATTTTATTATCTTCTACTTATTTAATTTACTATTGTATTATTGCACAATCAAAGCGGGCATGGCCACCCGCATTTCACTGTATGCCCTGGTATGTATGTGACAAATAAACCTCTTGAATCTTGAATCTAATATGTCTTTACTACTATTCACTCAACACTGCAACACCCAAGTTTCAGCACTGTTTGATGATCATTGTTACTAAGAGTTGTACCCTTCCTGCTGACTTGTCGTACAGAACTTGTAAGTCGCTTTGGATAAAAGCGTCAGCTAAATGAACAAAATGTAAATGTAAATGTCTAACTTTATACTTAATATCTACTTAAATGGACAATGTCAATTAATTCAAATAAAATACTTGTCGTTGACGAGTCTGAAAAAATATTCCTATATTCCAGGAGTCAGGTCCTGGGCCTGCTGACAGCCTATGTGACAAATTTAATCCACAACAGCCTTGTAGTTTGCGAGATTAGCTCCAGATAGACAGATGGACACAAACACACACACTCAACAAAAAGGAACAAAATGCATAATAATAATAATAATAATAATAATAATAATAATAATAATAATAATAATAATAATAATAATAATAATAATAATAATAATAATAATAATAATAATAATAATAATAATAATAATAATAATAATAATAATACACCATAACAAATGCTACTGCATCATATTTACTTTATTTCTACCCTCACATCTGTTTGAAGTTATTTAAGGAGCCTGTTGAAAAAGTCTACAGAGCATTATAAAACGGGTAGCTCAAATCAAGTTCATAGCCGTGGTATTGCTATGGCCTATGGCGTCTAATTCCTTTGCACAATTCAGTATCACTCTGTGTCTGAAAACAAGCCAGCCAGCTACAACTAGAGAAGATCCTTGCTTCTGGCACCACACAATTAAAGACACACCTGTCCAGAGTCAAACACCTCTGTAGCAGCAAAGAGGAGTGCTAACTGCACAATCAATGGTGATAGCCAGATAAATGTTCATAATCACCCCAATCTTTAAGCATACTTGACTAAATGATTGGACCTTTTTATTTATTTTGGGGGGGGGGGGGGGGGGGGGGGGTAGACGGCTGGATAGCTACAGTATATGTGGATTTTCTGTTTGCAAATCGTATGCATTGCTAGCAACCATAATGCAAGCTAGCACATACTGTACATGCACATATAGATACTGGACTGTATAGGACTGTGAAGCTATGCATCCCCCATCCTGTATCCTCCCCCATGCTGCTTTTACACCCGAATTTCCCCAAGGGGATCAATAAAGGATCATCTTATCTTATCTTATCTTATTAGCATTCAGAAAAAGATGAAGATGCATGCTTTTTCTGTCTGTGTGTTGCTTGGCAACCATTCTGCTTGGTGGAAGAATGATTGTGTTCATTGATCAATAAATCATTATGTATTTTTTGTTGCTGTGTGTTTATTTTATGAAACCTTGCCAGGTATTCATATTGCCATACTTGGATGGCCGTTTTATAAAAGCAATAGCTCACTTCAGTGAGTGGTATGGTTATTATATGACAGCTAAGAGGCTGTCGCCACCTGCGACAACGGCCTTTAGCGGTGATATAATAACCATATACCACGGCCTGTCATGAGCTATTGCTTAAATATACAGTGGGCTTGTGTAAATAAATACGGAGTTCACTCACAGTTTTGTTTCATACAATAATGGGTTCATGATTCCATATTATCCCAATATTTTATATAACCTGTGGAGACCCTGTAACCTTTATTTTTGCCACTGAAACAAAGACCTAGCTCAAACAGATAGGGCTGTCTTAAATACTTCGAAGCTTCGTTCGATGGGCACAGATTGCAAAATCTTGCGCCTCCAATGCAACAGACGTCATACGCCTCATTAACTCTGCCTCTCTTTGTTAACTACAACAAGCACACATGGAGATTCCTCATTAACTCCTCTGAATACAACTTGCTGCTTTTATAAAGCCTCAAATGACGGCTTACAATATTTCATAAAAGCAAAGTGCTTAGTTTCTCTAAGATTTAAAAAAGGTAAAGCACTGACAATTCTCTATAGTATTTTTAGTTTTACCTGTGTTTGATAAGACACCCAGTCAGCACCAGTGTCCCGACCCATATACAAACATGTCTTAAAGGTCCCCTATCTTATAAATGGCCTTTTCCAGTGGTTTGCATTGTTTTCTAGCAATGTGGGGTTGTACCAACACTGACTAGATGGGAAATCTCTAGCCAGTCCAATTTCTTCAGTCAGCTCAGACAAGAACCTCCCCCACTGAACCAAGCCATTCTGAATCAATTGCTCGCTGACGTGATAAAGTGCTGATCTGCCACCGCCCGCCCACAATCAACTGTGATACGTTGAAATTATGATCAAATGGAGCGAGTGGAAATAATGCGGAAGCGGTTTCCCTGTCAGTCAGCACTTCCTCAAAAGAGAGAGAGAGAGAGAGAGAGAGAGAGAGAGAGAGAGAGAGAGAGAGAGAGAGAGAGAGAGAGAGAGAGAGAGAGAGAGAGAGAGAGAGGCTCATACGGTCTCGGAGCGCACTGCATTGAGAGAGAGGGGGCTTTAATATGTCTCTCTCTCTTTCTGTCAAGAGAGCACACGCTGTATCACTGTCAACCTGTTGAAAAATATCATAGCCCACGCACTTGCCCGTATTCCGATCCGTGCAATAATATTCACGGGGCTATATCTTGTCATGCGGAACAAGTTACCAATGCATTGTCCCGTGGGATTATGCCCCCCGCGGCAAAATTAATTAGTCCCACAGAACCATGCGTCAGCACACACACACAGACACACATGAGCCTCTTCTCTCTCCCTCTCATCTGTCTCTCCCTCTCCCTCTCTCTCCCTCTCTCTCTCTCCCTCTCTCTCTCTCCACCAAAGGTATCTACCAGTGCAGGTGGGTGACTCAAAGCGCATTGCGAGTATGGGCGGAGCCCAGCCAAAAACAGCTTGGACTTTTCAAGTGGTGCACCAAAGTACTTGATTAAAAATACATAACAATGAATTTTATTGAAAAAAAACTTACAGATGTGTTCCATAGACTCACAGGAATTGTGTAAAACTGCCCAAATAGTGAAAAATAAAGCAAAATATGACCCCTTTAATAAAACATGCTTAATTAAGTCAAATTCTGCCTTTGTCTCTATTAACTACATATAAATATTTATATAATTGTTTGCTTTATAGACAAATGTTGCAACATAATTATGTAATGTAATGTCGTTGGCTGTGTAACGGAGAGCAGCCGCCCAGGGAGCGCAGCTCCCGACTCATTATTAATTTAATTAATTATTCCAATCCAATCCACTTTATTTAGAGCACATTTAAAAACAACAAAGTTGACCAAAGTGCTGTACACGTCCCACAACATAAGATAAAAAAATATATTATAGTAAAATAAAATGTATTATTATTAAAAGAAATATATTATTGTCGAAGCTTCGAATTAAAATAGAATCTTGGGCCCAGAAGCTTCAACGGCCAAAAAAAGCTTTGAAGGTCAGCCCTACAAACAGAAGTCTCTCTGAAATCCCTTGAAACTATCCTATCAATCATTGATAAACACGCACAATTCAAGAAATTCAGAGTGAAGGATAGGTCAACCCCTTGGTTTACACCTGAGCTATCCTTCAAGTTCAAGTTTCTTTATTAGTTGTCATACAGAAGTACAGAATACTTTTATACAAAATGCTTCTTTCTGTTACGCTCCAGAGACTGTGCTAGACAAAAATAGATAAGTATAAAATAAGTATAGCAAGTATAAAATAGAAGTCAAGTATGTAGACAAAAGTGTTCAGTATATACATATATACAATGTACAATGCAGAGTAGAAGTAACTGAGTTACAATACAATATACTATACAGTACAAAGCAGAAATGGGATGAGGTACAATTTAGGTACAATTTACAATTTGTAGCCATGCTCTGGGGATCCATCCCATTGGTTATCTTCTAGACAGATTAGAAACAAATGTACATCATCTGTCAAGAATGCTAAATCAAGCTATTATTTAGATTGAATCACAAGTTCATACTCAGACCCAACACAATTTTGGAAAGCAGTAAATTCTAGTAAAACAAAGGCTACCATTTCCCTGCCTACAGAGGTAAAATATAATGACTGCTTGATAACTGAAGGTAAAGAGATTTGCCTTCAACAGCCATTTTGCCGGACATTTGTTTAACGAAGTAGACTGTGAACATGATTGTGAAGGGCCTCCTCCTGGTGACTTATGAACACAATGAGGGGCCTGCCACTACTTTTCTCTTTGAGCCTATTACTCCTAATGCAGTTTTTTACATGTTGATGTCTATTGATACCAGAAAGTCGACTGGGGAGGACAACTAGGACCCTTTCTTTCTTAAATTAGCTGCTCCAGTAATCAGAGAGCAAATAGCAAATGTTTTTAAATCTATCTACATCAACAGGCATAGTTCCCAGTATTTGGAAAACGGCTGTCTCTCCTTTGCATAAAGGTGGAGAAAGAACTGACGTGAACAATTATCGTCCAATTTCCAAGTTGTCCTGCTTAGCTAAAATCACTAGTGAATAACCAACTCAAAACTTTCCTCTCTAACCACTCTGTTCTAAGCCCCCATCAATCTGTTTTCAGAGCCAACCACAGTACAATCTCAGCTACCACTTTAGTTATAAATGATATAGTTTCTGCATTAGACAAAAAGAAACATTGTGCTGCCCTATTTATAGATCTGTCCAAAGCATTTGATACGGTTGATCATTCTCTTCTGTTGAATAGACTGTACAGTAATGTTTTTGATGGAATTGCTTGCAGTTGGTTCCGGAGCTATTTTTCAGGCAGAAACCAATGTGTTTCTGGTGTTCGTAGCAGCGTTTCCGTTAGCCGGTAATTACCGGTATTTGACCGGCAAAATCTGTTGAAGTCCGACATATTTAATCTCTCCGGTCTTAATGTCCGGTGAAAATAATTCCCTCCAAGCACAATTTGATTATTTGAATTGTATTAAAATAGGCTAAAATTAAATAGCCTATGCGATGAACGAAACAATCATTACATTTGTTTCATCGTTGCTTCACCAAGCAGGTATAATAATGTTGTCAGCGAGAGCTTAGTGCTGGGTTTTGCGAGTGCATGTGTAGCTGCAGAGCCGGAGCAGCAGCGGCACAGTGCAGTACTCCAATTCAGCCATTGGCAATTCAGCTGTTGGGTGGGGGGCGCTGTTGAGCGGTCCCCAGATAGAGCCAAAAAACTGCTGAATCTGCTGCTCTGCAGCGCCATACTCTTTGCAAATAAGTCGTTGCGAGGTGGAGAGAGTCATCACGCAAACCCACGATAATGTTGCCGTCTCTCTCTGCCAAATTTCTCAGTTCTTCGCTTGATATAATTAATACAAATGTCCAATATAACGGAATTCGTTAGCTCATAAAAATGTGATTATAACAGACTGCCGTTTATTATTGTATACTGTATTAATGTCGGGCGACTGCCCACAGACACCTATTTGATTTAAAGTCGGCAGCAGCACGGAGTCTCGGGACTTATTTTATTTAGAATATAATGATTGTATACGCAAAAGTAGCCTAGTTTTAAGTTAAAATATTATAAATCTACATGCCTTGAGGATGTCAATTATTTTTAAGCTCAATAAACTCTGACCGGAATTTCTCTCATTTGACCGGTAGATTTAAATCTACCGGACCCTGAGACCGGCAACAATTTTTTCTAACGGAAACCCTGGTTCGTAGGCCCTGTTTTATTTACTATTTATATTAATGATATTATTTTGTCCTTGAAGGGCTGTCAAGCTGCAAGGGCTGCAACTTGTTCCTGTTCGCGGACGACTCAGCCCTGCTGGTCTCTGACAAGAACAAGTTACAGGTTGAAAAACCCCTCAGCTCTGAACTAGGCAGAATCTGCACCTGGCTCGCTGATAACAAACTATCATTACACCTGGGTAAAACAGAGTCCATTCTCTTCGGTTCAAATAACAAACTCAGCAAGACCGACGGCTTCTCAGTTACAGTGGGTGACAATATTGTCACAAGGAAAGATGGAATTACATACCTAGGTTCCATCCTAGAGGCAAATCTTTCCTGTAACAAAATGGCATCCAATGTAATAAAAAAAGTCAACCAACGAACTAGATTCTTGTACCGGATCTCCTCTCTGGTAAACAAGAATACCCTCTGGCAGGAGCACTCATTCAAGGGTACTACGACTCGACTATGCTTGCACCTCATGGTACCAAAGCACCTCAAAGGCGCTAAAAACTAAATTACAAACATCACAAAACAGGGCGGCTGGGTGGCGCATCAGAGATTGCGCTGGTCACCAATGCAAGAGACTCCGGTCTCGAATGCCGGTGTCAGCATTGCCTCCGGCTTGGGCCAGCCGTCATACTAACTCAATTGGCAGAGTTAGAGGGTGGAAGTCGATGGGTAGGGATTTGGACGTTGTGGACAGCGACTCCTACAGATCGGTTGGGGGACGCCTGCACAGCAGAGACAGGAAGTAGCAGGGGTAGTGTGAGCCTCCCATGCGTTACACCTCGCCACTGAGAGTCCGCGCTGGTAGGTGAAAAGATGTGACAGGCTGCCTCCTCGTGTACCGGAGGGGACACGTGATGCAAGGCTTCTATCCTCCCTACAACCGACCAGTGGGGGGCATAGTCGAGCAATTGGAGACTTGGAAACACGAGATTGGGATGGGAGAAAAATAAGGAGAAAAAGTGGATAAAAAAAAAATACATCACAAAACAAACTGGTCAGACTACTGCTTGACCTTACTCCTAAAACCCACCTCACCCCTGCCCACTTTGACAACCTAGGATGGCTTAGAGTAGACAACAGAGTACAGCAACTTGCAATGGGCCTGGTCTACAAGATACACTACACGACTACTGCAACCTTGCCCAGGCCCGACGGGGCCCGGCCCGGCCCGGCGGGTTCGGGCTGGGTAGGGCTTTTTTTTTTATAAATAATTCGGGCTCGGCCGGGCCCGGGCACCGCCGTTTTTTATTATTATTTTTTTTTTATTGCGTTTTTTTTTTTTTATACCTAGGGTTATATGATAACCTTCGTTTTAAGATTCGCTTTCTCTTTTGCGCCAGAGAAACATTTGGATGTAATTACTGCAGCGCGCAGGGAGAACTCAGGGGACAAGTTCAACTCGATTGGTTGTGTTGGAATATAGCCAGTTGGCGAAAGTTTTAATTTGTTCTTGGGATGTATGTAGCCGGTTTTGTTAACGGTGTTCAACGCGTTGCTGACGTCTGGTGAGTGATGTTTACTATTTGCTGGGTCGCGACTCGCTACTTGTTTTGTTGTGATTTTCATTACGTTGCTCTGCTCGAAATCTGATTTCTGTTTTCTGTTTGTTTGTTTGTTTGACTGAGTAGGCTATTGTGTGTCTTGTGTGTGTGTGTGTGTGTGTGTGTGTGTGTGTGTGTGTGTGTGTGTGTGTGTGTGTGTGTGTGTGTGTGTGTGTGTGTGTGTGTGTGTGTGTGTGTGTGTGTGTCAAAGAAGATTCTATAGCCTTCAATACGTTTTACGAGGCTGATGTGTGAGTCAGTCTATATAAGCGAGCACTGGGAGAGACGGCATTGCGAAACAGGCTATGTAAATGCTTCTTAGTTTTGTTTATTTATTACGTTCATATAAAACCGTGTTTCGAATATTTAAAACAAATACAAAAAAAATTATATTTTAATAATAATAATAATAATAAATTTTTTCTGGTTTTCACGCGGGCTAGGGCTTAAAATATTATTTACAGTCAGGCTTATTTTCGGGCAGGGCCTGAAGTTCACGGGCTCGGGCAGGGCTCAGGCTTTATTTCAAGGCCCTTGCAGACCACTATAAGGTACCCATGTACATGTCAAAATACTTCCCAAAGGTCAGTGAATACCACGACCACAACACCAGAGGGAGCTCCACAAATCACAAAACCCAGATTCGGCTCAAACAAGGGACTAAACTCTCAAAGAGCACCTACGGGAGACTGCAATTCGAAACTGGCCTATGTAAATGTCCTAACCCAACCCCCTCCAATGTACAGTTACCCCCCACCCCGCAAGAGGTTCCCCATATACAGACACAACTTGGAAAATCTGTTATGGTTTGTATAGCGACCCCAATAGCACAACACAAGACGGGTATGAGAGTTAGCCAAAAACAGAGCATTATTTATTTCACAGGGAAAAAAGGGAGCACTGACCCTTTAAGGGTGAAATACACTGAACAACAAAAAATGCAGCGCTGGCCCTTTAAAGGGTGACCGAAAAAACATCCAGGACATCACGGAAATGTTCAGGTAGTCAAGAGACTCACCAGGCAAAGGTGCCGACAGGGAACTTGAAAAACGAGGACCGCACGGAAGCGGTGATCACACAGGGAATATCCACAGGAGCATGGCGGTGCTCACACAGGGAAATCCACAGGAGCATGAAAACGTCCCAGCAGGAAAACGGCGCCGACGTCTCACACTAGGTGGTGGCAACAAGATGACCTGGCAATGAGTGGAAGGCAGTCGGCAGTCATTGTAGTCTCCAGAGGAGCTAATTACCAACCAATCACAGGTGCGTGAAGTAGAAAAGCGGCACGCCCCCTCGTTGGGCAGCATGCAGTCCTCTCCAGCCCTCACAGTACCCCCCCTCCACGGGAGCCACCTGGCGACCAGCCAGGCCCGTAGGGGCGGGAACGCTGGAAAAAAATTCAGGGAAACTGACCTTGCTAGCTGAAGGGGCAGTCCTAGCAGTGGGGAACAAGGGATTAGCCGACAGGGCGGCTCCAGGAAAACTGACCTTGCTAGCTGAAGGGGCAGTCCTAGCAGTGGGGAACAGGGTAGCTATCTGGGCATGCTAGCTACAGGGCCTATGCTAGCTGTAACGCTACTTTAGCATAGAGGCTGCGCTAGCTGCCGGAGCTAAGCTAGCAGACAGGGCTGGACTAGCATGAGAACACATGGGGTTAGCTGCAGGGGCTAAGCTAGCAGACGGCTGGACTAGCTGAGGAAGCCGGTTAGCTGCAGGGGCTAAGCTAGCAGACGGCTGGACTAGCATGAGAACACATGGGGTTAGCTGCAGGGGCTAAGCTAGCAGACGGCTGGACTAGCATGAGAACACATGGGGTTAGCTGCAGGGGCTAAGCTAGCAGACGGCTGGACTAGCTGAGGAAGCCGGTTAGCTGCAGGGGCTAAGCTAGCAGACGGCTGGACTAGCTGAGGAAGCCGGTTAGCTGCAGGGGCTCTCTCATACACTGTCTGTGCCGGCTGGGGTCGTCGACTTGGCCAGGTCATACTGTTATGGTTTGTATAGCAACCCCAATAGCACAACACAAGACAGGTATGAGAGTTAGCCAAAAACAGGGCATTATTTATTTCACAGGGAAAAAATTGAGCACTGACCCTTTAAGGGTGAAATACACTAGAGTCCATGAACAACAAAAAATGCAGCGCTGGCCCTTTAAAGGGTGACCGAAAAAACATCCAGGACATCACGGAAATGTTCAGGTAGTCAAGAGACTCACCAGGCAAAGGTGCCGACAGGGAACTTGAAAAACGAGGAACGCACGGAAGCGGTGATCACACAGGGAATATCCACAGGAGCATGGCGGTGCTCACACAGGGAAATCCACAGGAGCATGAAAACGTCCCAGCAGGAAAACGGCGCCGACGTCTCACACTGGGGACGCGGCAGTAGGTGGTAGGATGTAGATGGCACGACGTCTCGCGCCGGAGACGCGGCAGTAGATGGTGGCAACAAGATGACCTGGCAATGAGTGGAAGACAATCGGCAGTCTTTGTAGTCTCCCGAGGAGCTAATTACCAACCACTCACAGGTGTGTGAAGTAGAAAAGCGGCACGCCCCCTCGTTGGGCAGCATGCAGTCCTCTCCAGCCCTCACAAAATCAGCCTTTCATTATAGTACCCCTACTACATGGAACTCTCTTCAGCTCTCGCTGACGATTCTGGATGTTCGGGCGGATGGATATGGTGGTGGTTGGATGGCACTGGGACCTTTGGGGTGCTGTGGGGGTTGTGGTGGATTCTTAATGCGGGGGGTTCCCTGGGGTGTTGGTGGGTTGGGGGAGTTCAGTGGTGGGCACTGGCCGGGGTCCATCGGGGCTCGTGCAGGAGGCTGGTGTTCAGCTCTGGGGGAGGTCTGCAGGGGCGTTGGAGCCTATGGTGCCTGATGGCTTCTGAATCTGGTGAAGATGTTCTCCTCTAGCTGAAAAAGAGAGGACACATCATGATAACCGGCGGGATCCGACCTTCTTCTTTTGATGGGCACAGACACACGTGGTGCTGTATTAATCACAGATTGGGCTGTCGTCTGACAGCCTGCAGCCAGAGAGAGGAAGAGAGAGAGGGGCCAGATGGCTCCGACATTGCTGAGGAAACCCACAGGAGCTTGCCCCCAGCGTGAGGTCCCTCACATCATCTGTCCCCCAAAAGAAACAGCGAGCAGCTCGCAAGATGGATAAGAGGGGACAGAACACCTTGAGAGTTTAACCAGAAGGGCAGCAGATTAAATGGAAGAGGTGTGTGGCGCCGGTCAGAATGAATATGTAAAGCTGAAGAGCATTATTGATCTATGCTCTTTGGATTAGAGAAACGATCTGTACTGGTAAACTCATCATCACATCATTTGAGCGGAGCCCATGGGTAAATAGGCTAAATCTTGTGCTTGAACGTTAAGAAATCTATTGAAAAACAAAGTAAATCAACTTGGAAATGAAAGATCATTGCTACTAGTTAATAATAGGAATGCACCGATCCAACTTTTTCAGTCCTGATACCGATACCTGGGCTTTGGGTATCGGCTGATACAGAGTACCGATCTGATACGCATCGTTAAATTAATAAACTGTATGCCTCACTGTGTGGAAGAGAAGGGGATCATTCTTTTGTACAAGGCAACTTCAGGCTTGACTTAAAACATTACTTTCCTAATTTAGTGAAACAAAATGTAACAAAAGATTAACACAGATATAAATGTACTGAATTGTTATTTATTTTTAACTTATTTTTAACATTATTATTTATGTAATAACAAAACAAAACAAAATATATAAATATTAAATACAATTACAATTGTCTCCAATACCCGATCTAGCTATTTTAGTCATATCGGGGCCGATATCGGATATCAATATCGACGGATCATCCCTAGTTAATTACCACATATATTGTGGTGGACTACAGGGACTAATGTGATCCACATAGGGCAGGAAGACCACAGAGTGGTGGTGCGCTGGGAGCCCAGTGAATGGTCATCAGAGGCACAGAATTTGGAGACTCTGCTCAGGGAGCACCGGCCAGCATCTGATGAGCCAGACGAAAGGGAGCGGATCTGATTGGACGGCCAGGGAGCACCGGCCAGCATCTGATGAGCCAGACGACAGGGAGCGGATCTGATTGGACGGCCAGGGAGCACCAGCCAGCATCTGATGAGCCAGACGACAGGGAGCGGATCTGATTGGACGGCCAGGGAGCACCAGCCAGCATCTGATGAGCCAGACGAAAGGGAGCGGATCTGATTGGACGGCCAGGGAGCACCGGCCAGCATCTGATGAGCCAGACGAAAGGGAGCGGATCTGATTGGACGGCCAGGGAGCACCGGCCAGCATCTGATGAGCCAGACGAAAGGGAGCGGATCTGATTGGACGGCCAGGGAGCACCGGCCAGCATCTGATGAGCCAGACGAAAGGGAGCGGATCTGATTGGACGACCAGGGAGCACGATCACTCAGGCAACACATGCTGTAATCTCCAGATGCTCAGGGTGAGAGCTGGTAATGCCCTGAGACACATGGCTATCACACGGCTCAATGCAGAAACACACACACACACACACACACACACACACACACACACACACACACACACACACACACACACACACACACACACTAGACTTGAACGATTTGGAAAAAAATATCTAATTGCAATTGCGATATGATGCCCGATATTAGAAGGAATGATCATGTTGTTTTCACAGGGATCTGTACCGAACAAAGATGTCTTCTTCTTCTTAAGTCTGTAGAATACGACTTGCAGGCCGGGACATCTCTGCAGCGCCATGATGCTTAATTTAGAATGGTATTATTATGACACACATTTCCCCTTTAACAAATATCGCAGTGGTTTAGATATTGCACTAATAACATATATTGCGATTTCAATCAAATTCCGATGTTCAGCCGCAAAATACACACACACACACACACACACACACACACACACACACACACACACACAGACCCTCCATGAGACCACCGATCAGTGGTTAGATGTACTGCCTGCCCGCTGATTGGGAGTGGACGTTACAAGCAGACACACTGTTCTGTGGAACTGACCGTCTCCCCTTGAAAGGTCATCCTGGAGGCTTATCTGGAGACAGAGCCATGGAGCAGGCAGACAAACAACATGGGCCATTTGGAGCTTGATGTGTTGCCTGTAGTAGTGTATGCGTACCTTGTCGCTATAGCAACGAATTAGATCAAGAAGGCTATCCTTTCCCCTGACCTCTGCTGTAACGAGTGTGACCAAACCACACGTTTGACGTGCCAGCAGTGGTTCTGTCAAATTCATTCAATGTGTGTAATATTATATAACTTTTTGATTTCCTACCGTGATCAGTGTGGTTGGTATGATTTAGGATGAGGCCTGAAACAAAGGGCTTACATGATGTGACAGATATTGGGCCTGTATGTATCACACTTGTAAGAATAGTAGGGGTGGGAATCACCAGAGGCGCCAAGATATGATATTATCACGATACAAGATATATTGCGATTTATTACCGCTTTTCAACTGCAAATTAAGTATCGTTAAATGAAATAGAAACCTGTTTTATCTAATAAGATAACATTTCCAGTGTGTTCACTTCTCTCCATCCAATAATTTATATTGCAGTAAAATGGGATTGTCAAGCAAAACATTTATAAATAATTATAAATATCAATATTTGGCATCACTGTATCCATAGAATATCGACACGCAAAGTATTGCAATATATTGCTGTATCGATTTATTTTTTTAACCCTAAAGAATAGGAGTATTGATCTAGGATCAGTGCTCAGGTCACATGTCCATATAGCCCTCACTGTGCCTTATCAGCCAATCTGATCTCAGATCACAATTCTAAGATGTTTGATAAATACACCCCCTGGTAGAGGCAGAGGGCTCCAGCCATGCAGAGTCAAAGGACAAGTCTGTCTAATGTAATAATTACAATTATGATGCAACAGAGCAGCCCCGGGGACCAAATGAAGCAGCGTTTCCTCAACATCTCTCTCATTCATAATTCACAAGCAGTCCGGCAGACTCGTGTATTACGCGTCAAACAGGACAGATCCGGCCAGAGCAGAAAAGTAATTCAGCGCTTCCTTATTGTGCGCACTGCGCACACACACACACACACACACACACACACACACACACACACACACACACACACACACACACACACGCACACACACACAAAAACAGTAATACAAAATTATTAAAATAATCAAATAATTTTAAATGTTCAACATTCCACAGAAATCTGCAGAATTGCAGCAAGCCTAATTGATTTGACCAGGACTGTTTTGCATATAGCCAGAAAGAGGAATTTGAACATGTATTTTTAATTTGTTTTATTTATTTTACCCTGCATGTACCTCCCCTCCCCCTTCCTCTGTGCTGCTATGACCCCTGCTTTTCCCCCAAGGGTATTAATAAAGATACATATTATCTTATCTTTAGGTTTGCAGCTCTGATGAATAGGCCTATGCATAATTGATACAACATTAACATAATCATAACGACCCATCAGCGCTAGTCTACGGTCCCCCTGTGAACTGCTTTCTATTGACACTTGACAGATTTAACCCCCCCCCCCCCCCCCCCCCCTCCTTTATGTTGCTTTTTGAAACACCAGATAAAAAGAGAAAATCCTTCAGATCTTTCAAAAAATCATATCCTGCACCCCCTGCGGTTGCAAATGAAAGCAATGTCAAGCGGATCACTGGGGCCTCTGATTAGAAGAACAGGGATAAAGGCTGTTATTGTTTTTTTGCTAGCATTAGAATGTACTCCCTTCCTACTCACTCACTCACTCACTCACTCACTCACTCACTCACTCACTCACTCACTCACTCACTCACTCACTCACTCACTCACTCACTCACTCACTCACTCACTCACTCACTCACTCACTCACTCACACCCTTCCATTTTCATTCTGTGACAAAGTCAAGACGACCTACAGTGTAGCAGGTCACTCTCAATCTCGTAAACGAGCGGCAGAACACTGGTCCGGCAGGGAATCGAGATCCACTGCCGGGAGGGAGCACTATAAAACCCTTCTCCCACGCCGACTGAAATTACAGCTCACAGCGTGACAGAATGAGTTGGAGTTCCTGACACCGGACTGCGTGCCTGTGGCAAGTAAAACCACCCGAGCAGTAGAGAGACTGGTACAGTATTTAGTTTACTATGCAGACCAAGGAAATACACGTGTCGTCGTGTTTGTGAGCAAATCTCGCAAACAACTCGGTCTGCGCTTAATTAACCGCCCATTGCCATTCGTAAAAGGACCCGCGTGCCAATTACTACAAGAAACACCCCATGTTTTGCACACAAGATAGGCTCAAACAAGGCCACCCACCATTACATTCATTCTACCATAGAGCACTTTCCAGTAGAGCTGGGCTGTCAAGCTCAAAGCCCATTCCTCCGTGAAGAAGATAAATCCACACCCACTTCTTGCTCTGCATCTTCACACAAGCACTCACTTTAAGAGCACATACTACACACGTGCTATGGCTTAGCCTGCTAATTGACAGCCTCAGCCAAATGTCTATCTTCATTATCAGTGTTTAATACGCGATCTTGGACCCGAGATAAGGCGAGAGGAGCTGGATTTGCCAAATTAACTCTTTAGATGAAGAACCGAGCAAGTCTGATTGAACTGGGTCGTCACGTCACTCGTCGTCGCGTACATGTATCGTTCTAAATTAGGTTTGAAAAAACCTTGGTCTTCTGAGAACCTAAAATGGATGTATATATAATGTTTTGCCTGAAGGGTCCATCCTTTGGCACATTAGTGGGAGTGGTGGACAGAATGGGATGGAATGCGATGGCCTGAATCCATTACTACAGTACATTGCTGAGACCTGGCGGGCAGAGCAATAAGGATGATGAAGGCAACTGCAGTTGACTATTAACCCTTTCACTGCCACACTACAGACAGTGTGAAAGGGTTAACCCTTTGTAGTGTGGTAGTGAAAGGGTTAACCGTATGTAGTGTGGGGGTGAATGTGTTAACCTTCTATAGTGTGGTAGTGAAAGTGTTAACCTTTTGTAGTGTGGTAGTGAAAGGGTTAACCATTTGTAGTGTGGTAGTGAAAGGTTAACCTTCTGTAGTGTGGTAGTAAAAGGGTTAACCATTTGTAGTGTGGTAGTGAAGCAATTAACCTTCTGTAGTGTGGTAGTGAAAGGGTTAAGAAACAAAAGCACATAAAAGCCTTCACTATAACATGCATTTTAGAGTCACTGCTCCCTTGTTGCCTTCTACTATATATATCACAGTACCGATAGCATTGCTGTGCTGTAAAGGCACTTAGGCACTTTGACAAGGAATCCAAAATAGCTAATTAGATTCTTTGCCGGATTCCTCCTAGTCCCCACTCTGAGAGCCAGGGCGGTGCTCTCACAGGTCAAGGTCACGGAAAATACATTTTTACCCACAGCCCCACCTGGCATTCTAGTTTTCACAGTTGGGCACAGAAAAAAACACAGGAAAAACTCAAACAGATACAAAGGAAGAAAATGTATCGCGTCCATACATGCATGAAGTAATTAAGCCTATTAAATTATAGCTATGTAATATGGTAGCATTTTACATCCCGTGGGGGTGGTGGAAACATAATGGCTTGTAAAATTAGATTGTCTTTCCTCCCTACCCTTGAGTCAATATGAATAATACAACCACTGGAGCTGTCTGACACTCTCGCACTCAGTAAGATCTCTCTCGAGGTAGAAGAGCACAATGTTGCCAGGCAGGGCGCTAGTGGTTTGGCTGTCGGTTTCAGGCCACAGCCAGTGTGTAGAACAGTGTGTGGGGGGACCCCCTACCCCCCCCGGCCCCAAGGACAGTCGCTAGGCTGACCCGTTTGGCAGGACTATAGGTGTTTTATTCACGTGCTGTTTATTAAGCATGGTCGGCTAAGGCTTCGTCTTCTGCTGTGTTGAGAATAGCCTACTCCCCTGGTGGCCCATTGTGTGTCCATGCTGTTCTTCCAGAGCCATGGCTCAAACATAACCCCAGTGAGAGGAGAGAAATTACGAGTGACACGTAAGATTCTGACAGGCGGTTTGGGGGCAAAATAACTAAACCTAAATCAAGCTGCCGCTGTGTCCTGTGAGAAGCGCCTACGACTTAAACTACTTTACTACACGTTTGGGGAAAAACAATTGTTGTGCATATCCAGTAGAAGATAAACACATAGCACACATGCTATATTTTTCACAGTGCAACCGCTGGCATTATTGGGATACTGCTGCCTACTTTATTACATAAAACCAAAAAAACGTAACATTCTGGCGTGATTTCAAGTTGGACACACCGCCGACAGAATAGCCTTGTTAAGTCACCACCTGTTTTTGAGTGAAGAAAAAAAAACGACACTACAGGCTGGATCAGCCCAGAAACACTGCTGCTGTTTTCTTGCAATGTTTCCGTCTCCTCGTTTTCAAAGAGAAGATTCCGTCCTGAATGTAATGTATCAAATCAGACGTGGGCGGGAGTACACATTTCCACATCTCCGCTCTAACCTTTCCGTGCGTAAAGCGCTCCACCATTACTACTGACGCAGGTGCTCAAGGAGCCGCAGGTAATAATGGAAGTGATGACAGAGAAGCGCTATTCTGAATGGCCGCACGTCGGTCTCTCTCCGGTCAGTACGTTTCAAAATGCACCTCCTTCTCTCCGCGAGCCGGCAGCACGACTCAAACAATTCCACCTGTCAAAATAGATATTTCTCATTGGCAATTCAGCAGCAGTAGATGGAAAGGCCACAGTGCTGTCCTTTTAAAGTGGCTCGCTTTTAAAGTGGTGCTTCTAAGACTTAACAAAAGCTTAGTCAGAGAAACGCCTGAGAGGCTTTGAGATGTTCCTGATTGCCATTGTGGTTTTTTTGAGTCATAACCTCATTGGGTCTGGCAGGACGTCACACTTTTCAGCCTCAAGGGCCAGTGCTGTGAACAGACAGCGGAACACATTTGTTCAACAATCTCAACAACACACTCAGGCAAATGAGGAAATGTCCCAGACAAGCGGTTGCGATTCCGGCGCAGACACAAAGCAGACCGGGTGGACTCCTGTGGACTCCTAGGATCCCGTTACATATCATACGAACGGAAAACAAGGACAGTTTCAAAAAGAAACTTAAAGGAGCCATAATCCGGAAGGAAATCGATGTCATGCATGAGTGTAGCTGCAGCCATGTTATCCAAACTTCTTCTGTTTACTTTGTTTTTGTTTTAAAGGTATGGTGAAATGGATTCACCTATGACCTTTTGTTTTATTTTGTATTGATTATGTGTGTGATATATGACTGATTTACACTGAATGTTTCATATTTGTAAATTTTGTATGTGTATCTGTATCTGTGCGGACCCCAGGAAGAACACATTGGTGATGACTAATGGGGATCCTAATAAACATTAAACATCCTGGGCCGTTTTGTCATTGGAAACAAAGGAGGGTCATGACTACTTTATATATCAATGTCTTCTATTTTGGGGAAAGATGAACAATGCCAAGGCCCGTGCTGGTGTCTTAAGCCGATGTATAAAAATAGACTGACTGTGAAAAGAGTCTAATTCATACAGGAACGAATAGCTTGTATAAACACCGGTAAGCCTTTTAGTTTCGAGTTGGATTCCCAGAACTGCTCACTATGACAAATGGAAAATGGCGCCACATGGTTGATTGGCGATGCTCACAATGTCCAGCGTTTACTGCCGTAGGACTGTTTCCATCAGAGACACATCAGTTGGCACAATGTAATCCATAGCGTCAACAGCTGCTGTGTGTGTACACACCGTTATTGAAGAAAGGCTAAACGTGGGTGACATTTGGATTTTGGCTCAGCCATCCTCGCGTGCCCCGAGGTTGAGATTAAAGTAAGTCCTGAATTGAACCTGCAGCTGTAACCTGAGCTGATCCAGTGCGTGATGGATAGCTTGTAAATCTCTTGGTCCATCTTTTGGCTAAACTACACATTATACTCCCCCGTCCGGTGAGGTGGCTGTTCCTTGAAGGTCAACAGAGACCTGGATCAGAACATGGCTGGCAATCTGCCACTGCAAAAGAAATAGGCCTCGCAGGAGTAGAGCGAAAAACACGAGGCGGGGGGGGGGGGGGGGGGGGGGTTATTCACCCGATCTCCGGCGTCGGGGGCCAAGTCTCAAACTGTAAACAAGGAATCTCTCAATCAAGCCAGGCATCCATGCAGAGCAGCTCTGCCTTATGTCCTATTGATCCACACGGCACTGTAATAGAACCGAGCGACCGCTCCGACCGCTCCATCACACTCTCTGCCAATTATCGCCATGTGAAAGTGAATAACATTGTGCCCAAAATCGCAGCACCCTCGCCGCGCTGCGGGTCAGCGGAGAGCTGATGAACCGGAGGCAGAAATTCACCCCCACCTCGGGGGGGGGGGGGGGGGTGAATAGCGCGCCTCACCCTGACCTTCTGAAATCCATAGGCTTCCACTGTGTCCTCCTCGTGTAATACCAACGTGATAAACAGGCAATCTTGTTGCTACCAGGATTAAGCACAAAGAGACGGACGAGGGTGTCGATATGAGATCATAGATTTGTGTTACTGTGATGTACTTTGAAGACTTGTGGAGAGGATCTAACATACAGGCACCATATCTCTCGGGGTGAAAAAAAGCAATATCTTCAGCTGCCACTTTGATCTACTCCTGAATAAAATATTATTCTCCACCACTTCAGGCCCCGGCCTGGGATAACTGACAAATTAATAAGGGAACAAAAGACTTGTTTACTGTAAGGATTTGTAATGAATTAACAAACAATTTCAAATACAGATCCAGGCTATTACAAGGTTTTAACTTCTTGAATAGAATTTATAGGATGGGTGGGCATTATATTAAAAAACATTCCCACAGATTGAGTAATGACTCGGTAATGCATTTCAGGATCAATTTTGATTGCTCGAATGTAACTTAATCTATTTTTACCACGCCTAACGCAGCCTGTAAAAAGACATGTGGATACCAATAGTGCATTCAATAATAATGGGCCTATATTAATCATCATCAGTAACTTACTGTAGATATAACGATGGATTTCAATTGATTGCTGTCACATCAGAAATAAAAATAAATAATAAACCTACTGGACCTGGTTTAGTTGTTATGCAAAGGTATGCAAATGCCCCTGTCAAACGTGGAGATGGGGAAACGCAGGTGAATACTGTACCCCGCTGTTACGGATGCTGTCTATTTATGTGTGGATTTATGTATGTTATGTGTGTTATTAGGCAGGGTTTGTTATGTTCTGTCTTTGTCCCCAGCACAACCTGGTCCCAATCATGTGAATACTTTATGCAAGCAAGTTGTCCTTTTGCGCGATCTGATTGGCCACTGACGTTTCTGGTCATGTGACATGTGCGCCCAATCGTGTGACGGCAAGTTCTTTGGACGGTTAAGCTTAGGCGCTCTTCCGAAGTTGGTTAAGGTTAGAGTTTGTCTTAGAGCATGGCGATAGAACGCCAGCCCTGATTCCAAACTCTAACCTTAACCAACTGCGAAAGAGTCGCCTAAGCTTAACCAGTGATAAACTAGGCGTTAGGTCGTTTGCAGGCTGTTCGACGCGGAAATGGGCTAAGACACTGCTCGTCATGCGATTGGGCGCACATGTCACATGACCAGAAACGTGCGTGGCCAAAACGGGAACGCGGAAGGACAACTTGCTTGTAGGAAGTATAGACAAGTCCCAATCAGCACCTCAGTCACCAGCACCACCTGATCCCAATCTGCAATCAAGCACCCCCCACACCCTTTATGTAGTCAGTCTGTGTTTAGTTCCGTCTCTCTGGCTTTTGGGGTATGTTGTGCATGGAGCTGGTGAAAGCTCTGATTCGTTGTGCTGTTAGTTAGATGATTATTTGTGCTGTTAGTTAGATGATTATTTGTGCTGTTAGGTAGTTGATTAGTTGTGCTGTTAGTTACAGACATACTGTTTAGAGATGTTCCGATACCATTTTTTCCTTTCCGATCCGATTCCGATACCTAAGCTTTGGGTATCGGCCGATACCGATACTTATCCGATACCAGTGCATACATAAAAATAAAAAAACGATATTATATAATTTTTTTATAAATATAATTTTTTTTTTTTTTTTTAACAAATACTGTTTTATATATACTGTTTTTTAGTCATAACTAGAAAGTAATGGTATTTATTCAACAACAGGTGATTGTATAGATTTGTATTAGTATCATTAATCAATGAGTATGGGGCTTCAGCACTGCAGATATACCCTACTCCAATGATCCACACGGACATTATACGTTGCTGCACTCGCTACCCACTGGCTCTGCAGATATACCCTACTCAGTCTGTCTACAAGGCTCCGTTCAGTAGCAGTCGTATCTGTTGTGATTTTTGCACAATAAATATTCAACATTCTCTTTTGAGACTCCGCCTCAGACTCTTATCATTTGGCACTAAAAGCTAAACATTGTCGCCGATATGGCTGTCCGCAACATGTCATTAATTGTGTACACGACGTGCAATTGTGCAATGACGACGTTAGCGTTAGCTAGCATGAGCTACCGGTATATGGGAAGACCATAGAAGACTGTAACGTTACTGGTGACATTGTGATTTAACTTGGAATACTCCTTTGCCAACTTGCTGTACTTTGCTTGCAGGTCTGCAGCCATTATTGCTGGATTATATGAATAGCCCCAACTTTAGCCAAGGTAATGTTAAAGCTAGCTTTCGGTTAGCTGACGCTAATAACACCAGCCACCAAGCGAACCCATGAGCTCTCCGTCAACACCGCTCTGTCGGGACGATGACATTTAAGAAAGTATCTGCTGTTAAAATGACAAATGGCATTGACACTTTAATCGATTAAGCACACGTTTGTTTTATAATGCTTACTCAACAGACCACAGTGTTGTTGATAAATTACGTCATATGGTATCGGAGCGCAGCATTAGAGGGTACTCGCCGATACCGATACCAGCATTTTAGCCAGTATCGGCGGCTTTTCCGATACCAGTATCGGTATCGGAACAACTCTAATACTGTTACTGTTAGACATATCTTTTGTGGTACTTGTTGCACATTTCTGTTAACCTAACCCTTTGTATATTTGTTTGTCTCCCTTGTCACCCAGGTGATTACTTTTCTGTATATTAACCTTTTGTTTTTGCACACAGGGACAAGTGAGGACAGGAAAATTTTACATCATGTAGGTTACCTGCTGTTAAAAACCCTAGTTTAGAGTGAGCACCACCCGCTGTACTTTTGGGTGCTTAGCGCCTGCAAAGGAGGGTGGGTTTTCTTTTCCTTTTTGTGTTTGATTTGGTGCCACTGGTAGTCCTCCTTGCTCTCTGTGTTGCTTGGCATATAAATAAATATTATTATTTTGGAAACGGTTTCCTGGTTTTGTGTCGCTGCATCCTCCTCACCCATCATGTCTGTTGCCTTGTATTGCGCCCCTCCACAGGGGTGTGTAACACCCGCCCTCATTTCTTGATTCTCCAATCAGGTTGTCCGGAGGAAACGACGGCTGTGATTGGAGGATCAGGAAAAGAAGATGTTTTTTTTCAATCAAGTCAATATTGTCTGCCAATTCTTGTAGGTAAATTTCTTGTTTCTGTGAGAGTTGGGGGAGTTGCAACCAATGCCCTTCTTTGCTCAAGCAGACATTTTATCATTTCACTCCCATGCCAGTGTGTTGCAGGTCCAGGCAGCGGTGGCCTAAGGTTTGAGAAGCAGGTCTGTGACCGGAAGGTCGCCAGTTCAATTCCCCAGACCGGCAGGGAAAATCTGGGCAGAGAAGTGAATGAATAAACTCTCCCCCTGTCCTTACAAATCGCTGAAGTGCCCTTGAGCGAGGCACTTAACCCCCAACTGCTCCAGGAGGGTTGCTCAGTGGCCAACTGTGGTTGTACTGGGCAGCTCCCAGGTGTCAGACTGTGGTTGTACTGGGCAGCTCCCAGGTGTCAGACTGTGGTTGTACTGGGCAGCTCCCAGGTGTGAAAGCAAACTGAGTGAATGTGAAGCAGGGCAAATGTTGCTTAAAAAGAGTGTTCATGCTCAGAGAACCTACCCTGGTAATTAAATGGGGGGGGGGGGTCTATCATAAGACATGCAGGACAGTGTCAGCTTGTAGGAGGTGCAGATTATCCTGCGTCCTACATTATGCACTTGTTGTTGCAACTAAATGAGTTACACAGGACTACTACATGGACATGTCCCCATTTATTGTGCATTAGCAAAAACGACTTACTGGTACTTACTACACAAACGGGTCAGCTCAATGTTCCCAGGGGTTAATATTCCCAGGGTTCAATGTTCCCTTATGTAAAATGTGCCCAGGGTTCAATGTTCCCAGGGTTCAATGTTCCCCAGCTCCATATCTAAAATAATAAAGTAGAAGTCGTCTGTCCGTCTCTCTGTGCATCTTTTATGCATGCCCCCCCCCCCCCCACCCCAGGTCCGATTGAGCTGAAAATGTGCACGGCAGTGGGTTCTGATGCAGGGATGGTCATGGATACGTTTGTACAGTCCTGGAAACACCTGGAAAGTATTGGAAAACCCCGATAACCACCTCCCCAGGTGGAACGAAGTAGAAAATATTGCTTCATGCCTATTTAACCCGGGCGACGCCGGGTGCCGTGCTACTGTAGCAGCACATCAAAAACACGACACACTGCATCTAATCCAGTTTTTGTCGGTTTCTTTTTTTTCCATATTGTGCTAGAATGTACCTTTTGCTTTCACGGGTCAGATTTGACCTTTTTTATTCACCACAAAATACTATTAACTATTATAGTTTAGTTGTGTGTATCAAACCCAACCCAAACAATAGTTGAAGTCAAGTTGAGTAAAATCGTTTCCACGAAACCACCCAGACTCTTTAATATTCTCTGCCGGGTCACAAAAAAAAAAGATAATAATAATATCATGTTAAAGGAAAACTCCAAATTTTGGGGAAATTAGCTTTTTCTTCTCTGTGTATGCAGTGGAGTAGGAAGACGTGCACTGTTAGCCTAGCTTAGCGTCAGTCACTGGAAGTAGGTTCCTCCATTAGCCTAGTTCCCAACGTCTTCCTACTCCTACTGCATGCACAGAGAAGAAAAAGGTATGTATCTTCTTGTCTAACTCCAGGGTAGATGGCAAATAGGCTAATTTCCCAAAATGTTGGGGTGTTCCTTTAATCAAAAAAGGATGATATTTAACTTCAAACAGGTCAAATTTGACTTGAACACAGTAGGAGTGTTAGGCTATTTGCATAGGCGAAGTTTGAACTTACCCATTTCTTTTGGGGTTCACAAAAAAGATCTAAAGATAATGTCATCCAACACCACCATCTGCAAGTCTCTACCAGGTAGTTTTGTGGAGATAAGATACAGCTGAAACAGTGGGGGTTTTCACTACAGAACCCATTTTATTTTGGCCATATCAGATGGTGGTTTTGGATTCCTGGTGAAAAAATACAAACTCATTGCGATCTGACATTCCATTTCTGGGGAAACATATGATGATGATGATAATAATAATAATAATAATAATAATAATAATAATAATAATAATAATAATAATAATAATAATAATAATAATAATAATAATAATAATAATAATAATAATAATAATAATAATAATATAATAATAATATAGCCCAATAATCAAATGTAAATAAAATAAAGATTTTCCTATGGCCACTAGGGGATTCGGGGAGCCTCAGGAACCCTGGGAATATTGAATCCTGGGAACATTAATATGCTCCTGTATACGTGATAACACAAACAGATAAATAAAATGTTGGTCTGAGGACAGCTGCACCTTTGTTGCCAAGCAATCAGAGTGTTTTAGAGGAATGTATTAAACTATGTGCTGCTGTTCCATAGAATTCTGTAACAATGAACGTTCTTTGTCTGCCTTTGCGCTTTGATCCATTCCGTCTTTCTTCCCCCACGCAGCCAGTTACTCTTTTTTCTTTTTCTAAGGGAGAAGAGTAGGTAGGTGGAGAGATGAAAGCTGAGTGGTATACGTGGGAGAGACGTGACCATGTTTAGGGATATTCTGCGCAAACAGTACAAGGCTTTCTTTCGAGCACAGAGTGGCACTGAGAAAGCATCGTTCTTGTCAATGGAGGAACTCGCTGCACCCTCCTTAACATCTGCGCAACCGAGAGTGCCACACACCGCCTTGAAATCCCACAAAAAAATTTGCCCAAGGGGATCAATAAAGGAATATCTTATCTTATCTTAACATGCCACGCCCCCCAAAAGTTTAAAAAATCTTAACGTTTAACCTATAAAGTTGCTGACCTCTAGAGCCGCAACCAATGATGTTCATCAAGGCAGGAGTCGTTTAACTCTTTGGACGCCACGCAGTTGAGCATCGTTTGTGCTTACCACGCCAACGCTCTAAAAGATAGGAATAAGTGGCGGTGTTTGCAGGGCTATAACTATATTCTATATTATAGCTATGGATACAATACTATGGTCCATTTGACATCGACTATCTATCGTTCAATATGTGTTAAAGAAATAATTTTTTCATCCATACATTCCCGTTTTATACCGTGGTGAATATTAGGGATGCCCCGATCGATCGGCCACCGATCGTTATTGGCCGATACTCAGTATAAATATGCAATCTGTGAATTCCGATAATGAGTCATATTCGCAGATCGCGGAAACCGATCAAGCGAAGGTCTCACTCGCTGTCTGTCTCAGACACACACGACCTGCAAACTGCCGCTGCTCCTCCTCCCTAGCCCCGCCCGCCCCCGTGTAGAGTTTGTAAACACTGAGGACTGAGAGGAGGCTCCCCTGCTCGAGTCTGTAGTGCATTCGACCTGAGCTAACGTTAGCTACCTAGCTATCATTACTGTTTAAACAAAATTACCCAGTCAACTATTCACGTTTAGTAGGCATTGTCGAACGGTATTTAGCCGGCTAGCTACTGATAGCTCCTGATATCAACAAATGATCCAGAAAGTCTAGTAGTCCATGTTCATACCTCCGTTAGCTTGCGTTAGCTTGCGTTAGCTGACGTTAGTTCTCTGTTCAAAACGAAATGTCCCATTGAACTAAAGTTCTGTCTTAACGTCATCTAGCCGGCTAGCAGTAGCTACAGATAGCTCTTGATATCAATGTCTTATAACATTGATTCAATGCGTATTGGAGCTGAGGGCTTGCTGAATGTGAAATGACCAAAGAACCGTAACGTTACCAATAGGGTCCAGCTGCAGCGCCGGAGAATCCTTTTTGGAGATGGAGGCTACTAGAGTACACAGACAGTGGAGCTGTTTGCAGATAGCGAGCATTTTGACTTGTTGCGTGGTGGCGATGTCTCGCAGATAATACAAGTACAAGTCTAATTATATAATATATATATTTTATAAAAAAAATTAAAAAAAATTATATAAAATAATTTTTAATTTCTTTTTAATCAAAAACAATCGGTATCGGATCGGTATCGGCCGATATGGCTCACGACGATCGGTGATCGGTATCGGTGGCAAAAAACGTGATCGGGGCATCCCTAGTGAATATGAGTATAGTTTTAGAGTAATCCTGTCTAATCCCAAAAAACAACGCTATGCAGCAATGCGTGCATTTCACTAAAAACGTTGCCGTTTCTCGCCTGTACACGCTACTATTTTGAAATAAAATCTATATTATCGGTATTATGTTTCATCATGAATGCGTTTTTTTATGCTTTGATCGTCACCAACGGCACACGTTGTGGAGTAACGTTACAGACATATGTTGTGATCGAAGTGAAGTCATGGGTGGATCACAGCAGGATTGATACCATATAGGCCTTACCTTCACTAGGATGTACCCCAAAAAGAATATTCCAATTATCTGATCACGAGTGCCAGTATTGGTGTCGATCGTGTCGCCAACATAATCCGCCACACATCATGCACCGGGAGCATTTCACGCTTCTCAATCCGATCGGGACAACCGCTCCACTTGCGCGTCAAAGAAAAATCCGTAAACAAATATAATGTTTCAAAGGGTGCTCGATACTGCCACCTGGGTGGATGCGGCCGGTATTGCACTTTGGCATTCTCAGGAATGCCAAAATTATGGGAAATACGCTTACTGTCTTTTCCAGAGTCGGGCAAGAAGAGAGATACCAATTTCCTCTCTGTGCGGATGGACCACTAGCCTTGCTTAAAGCACCAGGAGGTGTTTTTGGCCAACAGCTAGGCTAGTGGTCCGTATCCGCTTCCATTCATGTGTACTAAGCTAGGCTAGCTTGCAGCCGGATAACTTTCTACTGAACGCACAGAGAGGAAATTGATATATAACTTCTCGTCTGACTCTGGAAGAGACGGTAAGCACATTTTCCACAATGTTGGCATGTTTCTTTAAGCGCCGGAGCATGCACTCACTCCTCCTCACCACGCCATCCACAACGGTCTAGCAATACACTCCTTGCACTTTCCTCCTCGTGCATTTGTGACAACATAAAGGCTACAAATAGCAGGAATCAATCACAGACAACCTGACGTGCATCAGCAGACATTTAGAGAGCTGCACAAAACAGTTGGTCATTTCACACATCATTCCGGCTGCGTGTACGAACCTGAAGTGCCTGAAGTGAGAAAAAGAAAAAACTTCAAAAGACTGCGGTGGTTTGTCAGCCACAAACCATGTGTAGAACACTGACATTCGTAGTCAAACCGAGCATCATCAGTTGTACTATAATAATTATGACAAATCTTCACAAATCTCCACGTCCCTCCGCTCCACATTTTCTCACGTCGACAGTGGAGCGAGGACATGTCAAGCCGTCCCGAGATCGTGATCCATGTAGGCCATTTAATAGCACGAGGAATCATCTTCCAACTAAATGTCACATCCGTAATCCTCCTCTGCTCTGGACGCTTGGGGAGCTGCGGCAAAGCCCTCCAAACAGATGTTCCTTTCATGGCAGACCAACTCTCCCAACTAATACCACCAGCCAGAGACCCATATTCAGAATATAATATAGGCTAGCCTTGGCGTTGGAAACGGGCCTTCTCCTGCAATGTGCGACCACTGACCAGCGTCCCCAGAGCTGCTGCATGGGCTGCAATGTGGTGTGTGTATGGAACAGTGCAGACAAAACATGCAGTGCCAAAGGAAAACAAAGCATAATAAATCATAATCTGTACCGTCAAGACAGCGATATGAGGCTACACAGAAAATAACCAATCTGAGGCTGTAATAGACTAAATGTATCTGGTTATGTGATATTTTGGTCTAAAGTGAAATAGTAGTTATAGGAGGGGTGTGTGTGTGGGTTTCACTGAATGATCATCCTTAGGAATGACCTGATGCTACAGCCAACCCTCAGTGGCCATTTAACACGTGTCCTTCTACCCATGTCAGTATTCAGCGAAAAGCAACCAGTCATGTAACATGGCGCGTGAGTGACAACGACCTACATGGCACGGTAGAGCTTTGTTATTGTCGTTTCCATGCTTGGAGATGGACGCCAGCGGGACAAACACAGGTGCCAGCCCTGCCAACAATAGGAATAAATAACCACGAAGAAGTAGCCAAGCATCCATCTTCGAGTCCTTTAATTAAACTCTGTGAATGGAGCGTGTGCAGTCGTCCATTAGTCTTTCATGCATATATGTATGAGTGAGAAGGAATTTGAGCTGGAGGAAAGCTGAAATTAAATGGCACTTGAGTCGGGAAGCTATGCCACACTGATGTTTCCATTACATGCCTGCCTAGACCCCGGGATGGCAGTGTGGCGCAGAGAGGAGTCCATCAAATGTTAAAGTTAGCGCGTTGGATCAGACAGCGACACAAGCCGACGCAGCAAAAAGACACGGCCGAGTGACTAATTCTAAGGAGCTCCGTTCAAATTTTACTGGCGAGGATAATGAGCCGTAAAAATAGATGGCGTCTTCGTTCATTATGCTGATCCCTTAGCATTAATTGTAATCCAAGCCGCCCCCGACTCTCGGTGAAGCCTACCATCATTTCTCTGTTACTTCAGCGGCATTAAGTCAGACCATGATCCGGCAGCTGCTCTCGCCGAGTCCTTCATGCTTCAATATCAGCAGGAAATGGAAACACGTCGAATACACTGAGGCAATAAATATAAACATCTAGGTGATGGATTACGTTAACCTTTTTAACAAAGGCCGAAAGTCCTCGCAAAGAAGCGGGGACAAGGCGGGGGAGAGAGGGGGGGGGGGGGCGATGGCGCCCGGCGGACTCACAGTCGCTCAGCCACAACGTATACTGTATGTTGCACAGCATGCGCAGACCACTGAGGAGGGGACGTGTTAATGAAAACATAACAAGGGGATTTACACCGTTAAGGATGGTGTGAAGCGACCTCTCCCCCTCTTAACACCCCCGCCCCACCGCCCACATGTCATTGGAATAAATATAGAAATGTGCATTCATAGCATACATCATCTAGCCCAATTACATAGAGGCAGTTGTGTGGCGGAGAATAAAAAATGCATCACTCTCTGCAACGTGGACAACAGCCATACGCCGCATTAACAAACGTTTTTTTATTGTGATATATATATATTGGTAAATATATATATATATCTTGAGGAGCCAGAGAGGGGACTGCAAGAGCGTCACGTAAACAGAGGATACACTTTTTCCATTAAGACACTACTAGTGATATCTGACCATAAATCATGTCGTCAAGGCAGGGGTGCAGGACTCAGTCCAGATACGACCGCTGCACAATATCGTGCTGGATGGTTGGAATCCATTTCCTCCATTCACTGCCTCAGCAGGATATAACAAATGGGACACGAGGAGATGGATCAGCCCTTCAGTAACTGACAAACCCCGCTGTGGTCTTTATTCACGCTTGATCTAAAGCACGACGCGGAAGAACTGCACTGTCCAAATGCTGCATGACAAAACAATGTAGTTTAGTAAGAAATACTAGAAAATAATAGAGGTATGAAAATAACACACAAAAAGACTATCGGGAATATAATTTAGATTCGATTAGATTCAAATGTATTGTCATTAATCATTATTATACAGCACAAGTACAGTACAACGAAAAGGAGTTTGGCATCCAACCAGAGTGCAAATGTAGCAGTAAAGTGCAACAACAGACCACAGGTGATTAAACTGGGTATAAAATATTTAAATGAGTACAACTGAGTGTAGTGCTAATCAGATGTATGTACAGGGTTGTAGTATAATGTACAGTGATACAGGTGTAAAGACAGTATGGTAGTAGTCATACAGGCCAGCAGCGTAACGAGGATATGTAAAGAATTAAGATATATATCTACAGATATGTAAAAGGACGGATGTGCAGGTAAGTACAGCCAAATGTGGATAGATATGCGGTGAGAATAAAAATATATATGGTATATATACAGCATTATTGTACATGCTATCATACAGAGCTATGGGTTATATGCAGGTGTACATGTAAGTATATAGAGGGGTTATATGCAGGTATATTAAGTGAGACAGTACCCCCAAAATCGCCTTTTTGCTTTTTTTCGACAATATTGAGAATTTGTTATATTTTGCTTCCTTAACATGTCTTATTTCAAACTAGTGGCAATAAAATAACAGACAATTAGTTGTTTATTTTACTTCATTTTGTCTGATTGTATCCATAGATCACAATTACAATACAGAACTTTGAGGTTGTTTTCTGAAAAACTAGTTTTTATGCATTTTACTTACACACAAAGACATGGAACTCCATTTCCCTAGTACAGTACCTACGCACACACCAAACGTTCCACATTTCTTCCCATCCATATTATGCTTCTTATTTCAGAGGGGTTTGTTGATATATCATTCATAGCCGGGTTTAGTAACTTTTATACCAAAACTAGGTGATTTATTTTTTTATGTCAGTAGTAAAGTATTTCCTGATGTATGGGCTGATAAGAGGACATAGCCACAATCCCTTCTGGGAAAAGTTTAGTTTTGAATGTATTAACAAAATAAAACCAAGTTTTAGAATCTGGCATTATCCATGTTGGTAATGCGAGTCTTGGCGATACATCAAAATATATGCGCATATTTAATGTAGAAGTGCCTAATTTCTAGGGATGTCTTAAATACTTCGAAGCTTCGTTCGATGGGCATGGGATTCGAATATGAAAATAAAATTCGATTATGTATAAAAAAAATTAAAGAAAATGTGTTGTTGTTGCTAAATCAACTCTGCCTCTCTTTGTTAATTACAACAAGCAATGCTGTTTGTTATTTAAGATGAGGTCAGACTCTGCACTGACAGATTTGTGTTCATTGTGCTGCTTTTATAAAGCCTCAAATGATGGCTTACAATATTTCATGGAAGCAAAGTGTTTAGTTTGTCTAATATTTTTAAAGGTTTAAACTTTACAGCAATGACAAAGTTGAACAAAGTGCTTTACAAGTCCCACAACATAAAAAAAATAAAATAATAATAAAAAGAAATTGTAAAAATAAAAAATAAATTTTTTTTTTAAAGAAATGTATTTCGAAGCTTCGAATTAAAATCGAATCTCGGCCCCGAAGCTTCGAATTCCAAAAAAAAGCCCTAGTGTCATTTCCATATATAAACATACATATATTTTTTCTTAGTTTATATGTACATAACAAACTGGGAAAGTTTCATAGTGATATCTATATCTATACAAATATTTGTTTAGCCTATTAGGGGGTACCATCTCATGTAGTTAAAAGGAGGGAGTTAAAAACAAAAACAATGGGGAATATATACAGAGCACTAGGACAATCAGACTCCAGGTGTATAAATGCATTTCAGTACACTTTCTTGGTCCATGTTTATCACTTCTAAAGAAACAGGTCGAGTACTGATCTAGGATCACTGATCAGGTCACATGACCATATATACACCTCACTATGACTTCATCCAATCTGGTCTCAGATGAGCACTACCTACTTTAAGACGCTTGATAATGGCTCTGGCCTCCAATTTAGCTATGGAAGTCAGAATAGAAATTAGGCAGGGAGAAAAGGAGGATGACCTCAGGAATTGGACTTGAATAGGATAAATAAAGATCCATTCTGATCTAATCCATGAGGAATTGTGTTGGCGGTTGTACACTGTGCTTCAGTGTTCTGAAGCAGGGTGCATCATAAGATGCATTAGGCCACACAGTTCTGATAGAAGAGATGGTAGCAAGAGAAGCACAAACAATTTGACAGGAAAATATTATTGTTTGAAACCCCTAAATACAATCCTAAGATTATGTCTGAGTGGTAGCGTGACTAACCTAATTTGAAATGCTGAACACATTTTTGCCGGTGTGGCAATTTTGCCAAAAATGCAGAGGCGGCCACTTAGGAAAAACTGATTTCTGTGTTATTTGAAATGTACTTTCCCCTTTGATAGAAAAGCATGAAGTAACGTGTAGGAAATAATAAAATAATGTAATGAATGGAAATAATTAAAAGGTGCAAATGTTCAAGGGGGATTGAATTCTTTTGAATCCCAGCCTGTGAATGTACAGCCTATTCTTATTACATTAGCCTATCTTTACTATTTTGCACCCCCCCCCCCCTCCCCCCTCCCCCCCCCCATCCCCCATCCCCCCCCCCCCCCCCCCCCCCCCGAGCCAAATACAAAGAGTGCTGGCATGGTGTTGGATGGAGGTATGCATATTCTGACAATAATATTATCTTTTATTAATTCCAAGCTTTGTGTGGAGGGATATGTACTGTATGGCACCATTTACTATAGTCAGACACACCTGGCCCCCGATGCTTCTATCACTTCTAACTTAATTTGACTTACGGTTAGAAAGCAGAGAATTTTACTTTCAAGTCTAATGCCGTCACTACATGATTAAAATAAATCAACATAGCGATGACAGCTTACGCTTCAGTTGGCATCAGGTGTTAAACGTGAGATCTCCTAATAGAATAGAGGTAAAGCATTTTCAAAAAGATATCAAAAGCAACCGTGATTTTTCCATCGAAATCCATTTGTTAGGCTGCTGAACACAAGTATATCAGAAGTTAGGCTGTGACACCGACACGACTCAAAACATCAGATCCATTACCGCCTGATATCTAATAAGACTGTTGACTGCCTCTTCATTTACTTGTGCCAAGTCAAAAACAAAGTATACTCAATGTATCGCGGATTTGTTCTACATGAGATGTAGTAAATTACTATATCGTGAACATCGAGTATGAGATGAGACTTGCTTTAGCGCAGAGCTTTCCTCTCATTTCATTATAGACACAGACCAGCGTGGACCTTCAATGACATGCAATTGTAATTTCATTAGACACAGACCAACGCGGACCTTCAATTGACATGCAATTTAATCGACGCGAGCAATGGGCTATCGTTAGCTGCTAACTAAGTTATCCCATAACTAGCCTAAGCTAACTAGTGTTAGCCGCTAACCCTGGAAACGCTCAAAGCTGACTCCACGACATCAGTTCCATTCATGAGGAAAGGGGGTGGGTTATATTGACAAGGCTTGACAACAGTTCAAAGATAACTTCATATTTATTGGTTATTCGAGCCCAGCTCTCGGCGTTGCTACCAGCTTGGCTGGTCGTTCATACTAATACAATTGGCAGTATTAGGGGGTGGGAAGCTGGTGGGTGGGGATCGGACGTTGTGGACAGCGACTCCTACAGGTCGGTTGGTGCGCCTGCACAGTAGAATCAGGAAGCGACGGGGGCGGCGTGTCCCTCCCACGCAGATCCTCGCCGCTGAGAGATCGCGCTGTGCAGGTGAAAAGATGCGACGGCTGCCTCCTCGAGTACCGGAGGGGATACGTGATGCAAGGCTTCGTCCACATTGCAGCCGGCTTGTGGGAGGCATGGCCTAACAACGTTCGAGACAGGGGAGGGTAGAATTGGACAATGCGAAATTGGGGACGGGAGAAAAATAGAAAAATGGGGAGAAAAGTAGATCAAAAAAATAATATTCATTGGTTATTCGTTTCTTTATATCGGGCATCCAGTTTCCATCTCCGTGTGTTCAACTGTTCCATGTGTTGACGTTCGAGTGTGACATCATCGCCTACGGCAGCTTATACGCTCAAAACACATTTTCATTTAATAATTTTTTAAAGCATCTTCATGGTTTAATAATGCAAACATATGTTGCAGGGACTATTATAATCATCATATTGGCATGACTGTATATCAAAGGGTTAAATCAAGCATTTTTAAGTGCTTTAGAGGAAATGTCAAAATATCGCGATATATATCGTGTATCGTGATATGGCCAAAAAATATTGCGATATCAGTTAGAGGCCATATCGCCCAGCCCTACTTCACAGTTACACCATGCCCAGTACAGTAGTATGATATGTAAGCTAGCAGTCTCCACTGTGATATGGAGACTGGTTTTTTAATTCACCTACGGAACTGTCGTTGGGAATATTGGTTCCGCACGGACGCTATAGAGTGTTGCCTTCCTGTCGGCAGGT
>NC_140165.1:297115513-297190370 GCF_963971535.1 Notolepis coatsorum
GTTACGCTCCAGAGACTGTGCTAGACAAGATAGTATCAAATAACATAATAACATAATATAGCATGAATTTAGAAGAAGAAAATGAGGTCACAGTGTTCGGTATAGACATATGTACAATGTTCTGAGTTACCATATAATATACAATACACAATACTATGCAGTGTACTAATGTACAGTACTATCTAGTGCAAAGCAGAAATGGGATGAGGTGTGTGTGTGTGTGTGTGTGTGTGTGTGTGTGTGTGTGTGTGTGTGTGTGTGTGTGTGTGTGTGTGTGTGTGTGTGTGTGTGTGTGTGTGTGTGTGTGTGTGTGTGTGTGTGTGTGTGTGTGTAATAAGTAATTAACAGATAATAAGTTACCTGAGCAACCTTAAAGGGACAAGTTCAGAATTTTGGAACCCTAGCCCCATTTCCCACTTTCAAGGCCCAATCTATGCTGTTGTTCATACTGGACACCTGCAGCTCCACTAATGCAAAGTCAATGGGGCCATGCCTCAGTCTGTGTACAAGCCCCAAAATAAACACTGAAACCTGCTTTGGTTGCACTTTTGGATAAGGTTTTAGCATTTATTTCAGGGCTTGTACAGACCTGAGCAGTGGCCCCATTGACGTTGCATTAGTTTTGTCTCTAACTAGCCAAAGCTGCAGGTATCCAGTATGAAGAACTGTGCCTAGAACGGTCACTGGTAAGAAGGAAATATGGCTAGGGTTCCAAAATGCTTAGCGTATCCTTTAAAATAACCAGGGGTCAGTAAAAAAAGCTTGACATGAAAAGCACACAGAACAATTTTACAGTAGCGGAGATGATAAAAGTAAATGGACGAGCTACAGACATGACAGCACATACAGTACATTGCAAACGCAGGCTGACGCTTTATCCTCGGCAGAGGGAAATAAACCGCTATTTCAGCGCTTCCTACGAATCCATCAAGCGCTCAGGGAGATTATTTAAAAACAAACACATTTCAAAAAGCACACAAAATCTGAATTTAGCCTCAAATAACAAGCAGATTATCAGCGAGCAGATCAAGGGCAGCTGCTGTTGAGGGAAATTGGTCGGCTTAATGCATTGCAGAGTGAACTTCACTGCGTCCGATCCCAGCCTCAGTGGCGGCCTGCTGTGAGCCCGGGTTGAAAGCTATTCTTTAATACGATCATTATAGAATCATCTCCACATGGAGGTGAACACTGGCCTTCTGAATCGACCTTGATTACATAATATCCTCACTTTAATGTGGGTCTCAGCGTGAAGAAATCTTATTTGGTAACATGGATATAGCCTATTATTATTATAGCAGTATACAAAGGATAAACACTGTTTATAGATCACATTCCCTTCTACACTCTTTATAATATTATAATATACTAACTAAGTACTATCTATTTCTTAATGCCATGTAATACACCAACACACAACATTTTACTTTATTCTTGGAATTACCAGAACCATTGATTGATTGATTGATTGATTGATTGATTGATTGATTGATTGATTGATTGATTGAAAATTGTATTAACAGATTGCAGAATGGGTACAATACAGTACAGCTCAATACACACAATTGTTAAGGGGATGCAGACCAGAGAAAGACTTTCGTCTTGTTTACATCAGGGTCCCCCATTTTCAATTCATCATAACATAATATGACATACATGACATACAGATAGACAGTACTGCTACATCTATACATTTATGACATACCAGATCTACAAATACAGTACTGTTTGTGATACAAAAAGAGTCTAAAAAAGAGAGTATATACATTTGATGAAGAAACTGTACATTGGAGGAGGTTGGGTAGGTGGGGTGGAGGGGGGGGTTGAGTAGGTGGGGTGGGGTGGGGTGGGGGGGGGGGGGACTGTACATTGGAGGTGGTTGGGTGGGTGGGGTGGGGAGGGGTAGGCGGGGTGGGGTTTATTGGATTATCCACGAAACCTTACTTGGTCCCAAGAAGAGGGTCTCGTGTATTATTGGGTTAGGACATTTACTGTACATTGGAGGGGGTTGTCACCGACATTTTGCTAGAGGTCAACCGTTTCTTCAACTTTCCCACTACTACGGTTGAAAATTGTTGAGGAAATAGTGTCCGCAGTGGGCAAGAGGTCTGCTCTCCTCTCCATGACATCACCCGGAGGAATTCCTCGGCGGCTGAACTCTCGGGGAACACATTGGTGAGTTACAGTACATGTCCGACTCCGATTATCACATGTACTCCGCACAACAGAACAATAGGATTACGTTTTTTCCTATAGGACTGGTGGAGGATACCTTGTGTATGTACAACACACACCACATGTATAATGGACTTGCTAAAACCCCAAGTAGGCAAAACTATTGATACAGAACACGTATGCAAGACACCAAGGCACGTACAGAGCAGGACTATGCTACAAAAGAGACATGATGGACCCCCACGGGGTTAATGATATGAGAACCAATAGAGAAAACATCCACGGCTATACGGTCTACTACACACTGTTGTGAACAGAGAGAATGGCAGGATTGTGCCTGTAACCGAAGGCGAGATCGACCCAGGATTGATCCGCGGGTGACTGCATGACAAATAGCTCGGTGCTGTGGGATGCTTATGGCTGAGGGGCCCGATGGTAACTAGAAGCAGCCATTGGCCACTCCAGCAGCCCCCTGCTGGGCCTCTTTCATGTATTATACATTTCCGCAGATACTGAAGGCCCCTTGACTGTAGCGGAGTGCCTCAGATTAAACCCTTTCACTGCCACACGACCAAAGGATTAACCCTTTCACTGAGACGATACATAACGTCAACCCTTTCACTGCCCCACGACAAAGGGTTAACCCTTTCACTACCACACTACAGACGGTTAAACTATCTATAGTGTGGTAGTGAAAGGGTTTACCGTCTGTAGTGTGGTAGTGAAAGGGTTAACCTTCTGGGTTAACCTTTGTCTTCTTTCAATTCCCAACCTGACTGTGGGTTTTTTTTTTAAACACAAGAGGCGATGTAAGACAAGAAAGAATTTTGACTACCAGTCCCTACAGTACAGTCCACCCACTTCATTCCTGAAATGACAAAACATCCCTTTAAAAAAAGAAAACGCCTGCTTGGCATATCCTTTTTAAAGTGGGGCAACATGAATTTTAGATGGCGCCAGTGAAGAACAAAGGCAACCTTCTCAGAGCAGGAGTTGGAACGTCTTCCCTGAGGCCATCCTCATCCTCATCCTCATCCTCATCCTCATCATAATCATAATCATCCTTATCATCACCACCACCATAATGAACACTGAACTATTAGGCTAGTCATAGATACAGCATGGCTATTTGTGATTGATATACAGTATGAGCCAATTCCCAAGCATGTCCACAGTCCACTGCATGTCTACAGTACCTATATCCTCACTGTGTAAACGGAAGGCTTATGGAAAAACAGATACTCAAAATCTCTTCTCTTGAGAAAAGTACAGACCATGAACAACGACCCAGAAAAAGAGGCAAACCTTTTTCTAAAAATTGCAGAGCTCTGCAATTTTCTACAATAGCATTATTCTCTTGGGGTCAAACCAATTCACTAAGGGAGAAATTGGCAAGAGAGAGGACATTATTCTATGTGACATGACACTTCATCCATTTTCCATCACAGTGAAGGCTAAAAACTGATGACAGACACATTATACATATAAGGCTCTTTCATATGTCTGAGGGAAAAACAGGAACAACCATTCTTTAAATTAGACTAACATTCAACCAATAATGTTGACGCGTGCATAATCCCAAACACAATTCACAAGAAATGTAATTCCTTCTCTATTAAATACTATTCTCTCTTCCAAATGCAAGTGAACTGTTACAATCATGTTACAAACACTCCTTTTCTACTCTTCACAAAACACAATTATTGTGCATTGGTGATTATGCTCAGTTCTACACCTCCATCATTGAATCCATCCTCACCATCACCATCACCATCACCTGGTTTCCTCCGGCCACGGTCCCTCCCTCTAGTCCCTATATTCCACCAGGGCCTTGAGGAGGGCTAGGAAGATCATGGCAGACTCCGCCCATCCGGGTCACAACCTCTTCACCACGCTCCCCCACGGCAGGCGGCTATGGCTGCCCAAGACATTAACCTCTTAACTGGCGCCCAGAAAAGTGGCAATTTTTAAACTTGAACTTGAGGACTGCATACTTTTTTTGAAAACCAAAATACTATACTTTATACTTATAGCACTAAAATAGAGTAACATAGGTCTGAACTTGAGTTGAACTTGAACTTGTGTACTCAAGTTTTTCTGTAGTAGTTGCAATATCCAAAAGTATATTTCCCAAAAAATAAATGTATGGCTGGTTCCATAGCCTGAAGTCTTGTATAGTACATACAAATCTGTTCAGAAATGAGTGATTAGGAGCGATTTTGGTAAACTGGGAGAAAACGAAAAGCTCTGCCGGTTTCAGTTTTAGAATCCAATGCATTCCGCACCGGTGGGCAAATTGTCCTCAAAGCGTCCCGGGGCCGGGCCGGTGCCAGTTAAGAGGTTAAAAACCCGTCACAGACTTAGTTTCTTCCCCTCAGCAGCTCGCCTAGCTAATGAGTCAGTGTGTGTCATGTGTTTCTTTGTAAAACATAATGGCGATTAAAAGTTATCTGAATCTGAATCTGAATTAAGTGACTAAAACCGATCGTGCAAAAAAAGGATAACATTTTCCAGTTCTACAGTTTACAGCTTTCTCCTAACAACGGGAACAAGCAGTTTCCCAAGACTTTACTTTCCTACTTCAGTCCATCAAAATGAAAAAGCTTGGCTAAGCGTTGCTTCGTCACCGTGCGATGATGATGGTGTTCTCCTGCTGCTGTCGGGGCCCCACTGATCCAGGTAGGTATGTGTCTCAAGGGAAGGAAGGAAGGAAGGAAGGAAGGAAGGAAGGAAGGAAGGAATGAAGGAAGGAAGGAAGGAAGGAAGGAAGGAAGGAAGGAAGGAAGGAAGGAAGGAAGGAAGGAAGGAAGGAAGGAAGGAAGGAAGGAAGGAAGGAAGGAAGGGACAAATCAAAGTAGCGTCAAGTCACAGAAGTTATTACTTCCAATAATAGCCCTTCTCAAAACAAGCAATGTCATAGACCAGTAAACCACCTAATCACAATGAAAACAGAGCTTACCGCAGGATAGTCTTCCACTAAACAAAAACAGCATTAAACCTAGGGGGGGGGGGGGGGGGGGGGAATCTAAACGATATATCGCAATATTTTGCTGGCCGATATTATATTGATACAGTGACTCAAAGATTCCATAATACTTTTTCAAATAGTTTTGGCTTGACAATCCCGATTGAGAGGTGAACAGACAAGATGATGTATATATTTATTTACAGATGTTGACAACGTCTTCTGTTGGAGACATAATTTGCAGTTGAAAAAAGGTAATAAATCGCAATATATCATGATATTACAATATTGTGTCTCTAGTATCGTGATTGATTGATTGATTGATTGAAAATGTTATTAACAGATTGCAGAATGGGTACAATACAGTACGGCTCAATACAAACAATTGTTAAGGGGATGCAGACCAGAGAAAGGCTTTCGTCTTGTTTATATCAGGGTCCCCATTTTCAATTCATCATGATAATATCGTATTGCGGGGCCTCTGGCGGGCGATTCCCACCCCTAATTAAACCAGAGAAGGTCATTGTGAACCTGTTGAGCGTAACAACTGAAGTTACAAGGACCTGGACAAATAATTTTCTTATTTTAATTATTTATCCTTTATTTAACTAGGAAGTCCCATTGAGATAGGAGATCTCAATAATGTATAGCTTAACTGCGGCTCAGTCCAAGTAAATACTTTTTCATGGTTGCAAGACTTACTCAAACCGAGATTGAGTGCTTAGATGGAGTGTGTACATAATGAAAAGCATCGGCACGCAAGATAAATATTGTCCTGTCTTAGTTGTACAGCAGCAAGGTCACTACTCTGAGATCTCAAGACTCTGTCAATTAATATGGCTGGCATGCAGCAACCCCTCCAAGTGTTAATGTCTGGAAAGATATATCTATTATCACACAGTTATTCCTCACTCTGTCAGGTGGCTAGTGTAAAACATATGAAGGATATGATTTGTGGAGTTATGGTATGCTAAAAGCCTGGAAAAAGGGTGTAAGCCTAGCCTGTCGTGTGACCAAACAGATCTACAATCACAATAGACTACGTAACTGCAGCGTTATAATATCCACAGGTTATAGTGATTATTGTTATACGTGAGAGCCATTGCAGGGATATTGTGCCCTACTGTACATCTACAAACTGGGGAGAATACTTTGTTTAAGACAGAGCTGTAATCTGTATTTATGTCATCTGTATTTAGGCAATGAAATTAAATATAATGGAATAATGGAACACTAACAGTATTTTTTTATTTAAAAAATATATCAATCATCATCATCTATAGCATAGCGAAATATAAGTGAAACTGATGTGCACACCACTGACTGGATCAAGTTAGATAATGTCACCAAGTACAAATGGTATTAATTCAGCTCAGCTCACCCTTGTTACCCAATTCAATTCCTGTGGAATTAAATCCATCTAGGAAGACAGGGCAATCTGCGTGACAACACATTATCTTAATTACAGCTTTCATCCCGCACTGCCTATCCATAAAAGATTAATGACGAAACCACCCTTAATTAGCTTCAATAAAGGATGGTGGCATGGCACAACATTGTAGCATCTGGTTACAATACATTCAATTACTCGCCCTCAAAAAAAAAAATAAAAAAAAGAAGGCGTTAGGTGCATCTAAGCAAGCGAATCCTCGTTGAGTCAACTTTCACAGATTATCAGAGGTGTGAAGATCCACAGAGAGGGCGTGTTTAAAAAAAATTGGGATTTGCCTGGAGTTGATGCCAATCTATTGTGTTAATCCAGAAACGTTGAGAAATAGAATAGAAATAAACTCCGTAGTCAAGAGATTTTGAGAGATTAAAAGCAAGAGAGGTTTCAGAGAGGAAATATATTTCACCACAGAAATCTTCTCACCTTTCTTTATTTTGGCTACAAGTACAAATTAATTTTAACCAGACGTCGCAAGGATCACCAATCACTGATCCAGGGTCCAATGTGCATCGTTGCTACCCGTAGTTAAACTAATTGTAACAGCCTTTATCGTGTCATTAAGCTGATCCAAATAATGAATCTGGCAACTGTTAGTGACATAACATTTAATGAGGCAGCAATGGTGTCAAATCACTGTGACCTAAATAGGAATCACTTGGCATGCTGTGATTGTCCACAACACATACAAGGAAGTTGCAAGTCAGCAACCAGTAGGCAACCAGTAGGCAACCAGTAGGCTACCAGTAGGCAACCAGTAGGCAACCAGTAGGCAACCAGTGGGCAACCAGTAGGCAACCAATAGGCAACCAGTAGGCAACCAGTAGGCAACCAATAGGCAACCAGTAGGCAACCAGTAGGCAACCAGTAGGCAACCAGTAGGCAACCAATAGGCAACCAGTAGGCAACCAGTAGGCAACCAATAGGCAACCAGTAGGCAACCAGTAGGCAACCAATAGGCTACCAGTAGGCAACCAGTAGGCAACCAGTAGGCAACCAGTAGGCTACCAGTAGGGAACCAGTAGGCAACCAGTAGGCAACCAGTAGGTAATGTGGGATATCCGGACATTTGATATCCACGACAGTAACCAGTATGCAGTTGTTAATAAGTGGGCTAGATTAAAATTGTCCATACCGATTCTGACAAGGCTTAGTGGCTGCATTCCACGTCTGCCAAATGTCACGGCCGTATCAGAGAAGAATCCCCACTGTTGAATGATAAAATACCATTGACTTTGTCATTTGAATCTCACAGTACCAAGTTCAATGCCACTATAAGTCCTATATGAGGGTTTCTCATACGTTTTCATACTTGGCCAGACACCCCCAAGAATAGCTTGTTGAAAGATTAATTCAATCGCTTAGCAAATTATAAGTTTGACTATTCTTCCAAGTTCCTTGGGCGCCTGGGAGGGGGGTCCACAGACAGACCCCCTGCCGAGGAACACTGTGCCCAATTATTGGAATGTCCTTGTTGATTAAGAATTTGAAACTGAGGTGGTGTCTTGGATTTGGCTACTTTTGCAAGAATGCATTCAATTAAATTGCACCCAGACATTCCCATGTATTCGGGACGGGTCATCCGAACATTTCAATACGTTAAATTTAAATTCCCATGGCAATCTATTTCAATGCAATCTCCATCTCACAGGGGGTTCGATTAGCTACTGTATTACTAAAATAGTCTCTGTTGCAGGTCTCTTCTGACAGGATTGCAACCCTCAACTTCATGGATGAGGTAGATCCTGATATTTATTCATAGAAAACAGCAAAATGTTGATAGAAAGTCAAACTACAAACCATTACTGTATGCATCATTCCCATGGGAAAAAAACAACTGTCACTTGTGCTGTATAATGACAATACATTTGAATCTAATCGAATCTAAGGGTGGAAGGTGCCAGGTACAGTTAGGCCACTGTACCACTAGTGGAATAAGTACTAAAATACTTTTTTTTGTATCCCCTTTTTCTCCTTATTTTTCTATTTTTCTCCCATCCCAATTTCGTGTATCCAATTCTCCCCTCCCCTGTCTTGAACGTTGCTCGACTATGCCCCCCACTGGTCGGTTGTAGGGAGGATAGAAGCCTTGCATCACGTGTTCCCTCCGGCACACGAGGAGGCAGCCTGTCACATCTTTTCACCTGCCAGCGCGGACTCTCATTGGTGAGGTGTAACGCATGGTAGGCTCACACTACTCTCGCCACTTCCTGTCTCTGCTGTGCAGGCGTCCCCCAACCGACCTGTAGGGGTCACTGTCCACAACGTCCAATCCCCACCCATCGACTTCCACCCGCTGACTCTGCCAAATGAAACAGTATGACGGCCAGGCCAAGCCGAAGGCAATGCTGACACCGGGATTCGAGACCGGAGTCTCTTGCATTGGTGACGAGCGCAATCTCCGCTACGCCAGCCAGCCACCCTAAGTACTAAAATACTTGATATTAGTGTAAAACAATGTATAAGAGTTTTTTTTTTCATGTCCTCATATTTCAGTAGAAAAGCCCAAACCCAAAAGCTATCATCATTGTAATATACTGCAGTAGCCTATGGTCTCCTGAGCTGGGAACATTTGTCTAAATTGCATGACACTTAAGGCCCTCCCATAGTCGAGCAGACTGTACACAGAGCAGACTCCGCGGAGGTCCGCGCGGCTCTTTGAGCTTTCATAGTCGAGCAGATCTCAGCGGACGTCCGCGGTCTATTTCCTACATTTCTCGCACCAGTTTTACTACATTTCCCACAAAAAAAGTTTTACGCACTTGAATAACAGGTATATAGGCAGCGAGATGCAATGTACCGTATAGGCTTGAGGTGGACAGCGCGTGGTGCTGAAATGAAACACGCATTGCATGAAATAAAAGCACCAGTTTTATTTAAAAATATTGGAAACGGAGATAACATTCTATGTTATCTCCGTTTCCAATATTTCGAAATAAAACTGGCAATTTTACACACTTCATTTAGAAAAGCCATTCAAACATCTCTCTTGGCACGGAGCGAGTGGTCAGAGTAAAATGCAGATCGGCGTCACATTAAATGCAGTTCGATGTCAACCAAAACGCCGAGCAGCGTTTTGTGTGACACCAAGGATGTCCGCGCGTCAGAAAATAGTAGCTTCGCACCTGTGGGTCTGCTGTCCGCTGAGATCAAAGCTCAAAGAGCCGCGCGGACCTCCGCGGAGTCTGCTCTGTGTACAGTCTGCTGGACTATGGGAGCGCCTTTACTCATTTATAATGACACTTACTAATTCATGACACTTTACTAATATATAGAATCCTTCATGGCCTATCACCTCCAACACTTAGCACCTTCATAATACAGAAAAGTCATAATGACAAGTTAAAAGCCTGGCTCAAAAGCAACCAGGTTTGTCATCATACCTATAGCGGCTATAGCCTCTACATGCCTGCATTGTCTGTCCTCAACTGTCTGGCTTGTCTATCCGTTTGTCAGGATGACGTCTCCTAGCTCTAATCCCTCTGCATGGATGTCTTGTCTGTAGTGATGCACCGATGTGAAAATTGTGGCCGATACCGATAACCGATATTAATATTGCTGTTCTGGCCGATACCGATATTTACCGATGTCGATATCTCTGTATAGAAAACACTTTTTTTATGATAATCAAATAAAGAGCTATTTTCCAAAACGCATAATTTTTTTTACTTTTGTAACTTATTTTCAGAAATGACTGATATTTTGAAACTATTTAAGGCCAAAACATGTAAAAAAAAATTATTTTTTTAATATCGGCCCTATCTTGATATCGGACCGATACCGATGTGTAAAAAAACGGCCATATCGTCCGATATTATATCGGCGGCCGATATATCGTGCATCACTACTTGTCTGCTAATGCTTATGTCTTGTTGTGCATAACTGTGTCTTATCTGCTAATGCTTACGTCTTGTTGTGCATAACTGTGTTTTCCGTCAGCATGTCCAGACAGGAGCTTGACCCCATTGACTTTGCATCGGTTTGTGGCTAACCAGTTGGAGCTAGTATGAAGAACTGCACAGATTGCGCTGAGAAAGGACTCTACTGACCAACAGCACCATTGATAAGTAGTAGAAAATCTGATCTATTCCTTTAACCTGGTGAGGTTAAGCTAGACTGCTAGAGGGTGGTCCAGTTATGGTTGCCTTAATGTCTTCCTCTAAAAAAAGTAATAATAGGCTTATATAAGGAGGGTGACTGACAACTACATTCTAGAACCTTGCCGATAACCTCCCGTTGGGATATGTGCCAATCCGGTTGTATGTGGGCACCAACACTGGGCTCAACAGCTGGTTATTAGCTGCACGGTGACAAGCGGGGACGCGATGCTTCTGAAATGTGTTGACAAAGTTGTCAGCAAGAGCAATGTTGTGGTCAATGTCTGAGTTAATGAAGCATTTGGGCCAAAGAAAGCATCTCATTCAAAGGCACAATATTTATAAGAGGTAGAGGCGACACCTGTATGTCGGTGGCAGTGTGTATAACAGTGTTCTTGAGAGAACTGAACCCTTCAGGTTAATTTGGGGAGTGGGAGAGTCTCCATTTGCCCGCATACATACATGCATGTATTCTGTTTTGCTCTGGTGTGTATTCACTCCTAAGACTGAAGATACCCCTGTGCACAGCAGTGCCTCTCTCCTGGGTGCCAGCTGGTGCAGGGTAATAAAAAAAAAACAAGAATATTCCAGCACACATCGGCGCTACTTGGGTTGACACTTTTATTAATGAAGCACATTAAAACAAAAAGGAGCGTATCGCGTATTTCACATGTTGCTTCATCCGATTCGCTCTGTGTCTGTAATTGCCGTCAGTTGATAATCCCAACATGTCCACGTTCCAACATGAAGGCACTTCAAGAAGCCAGCAGTAATAGGCCATAGAAACTACAATTTTACCTTACTAAATTACAAACTAGATCTAAATATTATTATTTCTATAAGATCCATGTCTATTATTATATATTTTTTAGTAAAACACAAGATACTATGGAATTATACACTACAACTGTATTACGTGGCCCATAATAACCCAAACAGCATTGCCAACTTCAACCTATCTATAAGATAATTCAATAATAATAAAATTTATAATAATTGTCAGAGATCTAGAATGTATACATTTCCATAAGATACCATAAACATCAGAGTACAAAAACATGAATATTAACTCATTCAGCGCCAGCCATTATCCTTATCCCGTTCTAGCTAGGCCACGCTTTAAAGATAGGGGTGCGTCACCTTGTTTGTAGAGCTATATATCTATATTATATATTATAGCTATGGAGACGACAATACTATAGTCATTTGACAGTCAGTATCTTCAAAAAGAATATTCCAATTGTTTGATCGCGATTTCCAGTATTGGTGTCCATCTGGTCCACAACATAATCCGGCACAACACATGCATCGAGTGTCCTGGACACGTTTCAATGTGATCGAGTGAACCTCTAGGCTTCCCTGGACTAAAATTGTCCGCCCGGAGGGGTTTAAAAATGTAACACACGGTCTGGAACAGGATTTACTGCACTCTCGATACTGCCACCTAGCAGGATCTGGCCGGTACTGCACCCTCTCGGTCCCAGTATGCCTTTTAACAGCAACATACAGGTCCGTGACATTGAATAGGTCAGGTGGTGTAGCGGAGATTGCGCTCGTCACCAACGCAGGAGATGCTGGGTTCGAGCCCAGCTCTCGGCGTTGCTACCAGCTTGGCTGGTCGTTCATACTAATACAATTGGCAGTATTAGGGGGTGGGAAGCTGGTGGGTGGGAATCTGGCGTTGTGGACAGCGACGCCTACAGGTCAGGTCTCTGCGCTTGCTCAGCGAGGGCAGGACTTGGTGGAGATAGCGTGCCCTCCCACGCATTACACTTCACCAAATGAGAGTCCTCGCTGCCAAGTGAAAAGACGTCACTGGCTGACGCTGCACGTATCGGAGGAAGCGTGCGATCGACTCGGGATGCCCTTGTACCGACTCGTAGGAGAACATGCAAACAACAACCAGGTAGGGGAGGGGGGGATTGGCACAACGACTAAATTGGGACGGGGAGAAAAACAGAGACATTTAAAAATATATATAAAAAACCGAAAAAAAGGAAAAACTATCCAAAAATGTATGTATATGTGGATGGCGCAGAAAGTGTTAATAGGATACATATTTAAAAATAAATAAATAAAAATAAAGGAAAGAAAGAAAGAAAGAAAGAAAGAAAGAAAGAAAGAAAGAAAGAAAGAAAGAAAGAAAGAAAGAAAGAAAGAAAGAAAGAAAGAAAGAAAGAAAGAAAGAAAGAAAGAAAGAAAGAAAGAAAGAAAGAAAGAAAGAAAGAAAGAAAGAAAGAAAGAAAGAAAGAAACATTTGTACATTGGATACAAAACACATAATCCATTTCTCCATAATCCATTTCTACATTTAAAAAATCAGAGGAGGTGGATACCATTACAGAGTAGATATACGCCTCTTCTCAAGGAAGTGGAGGTGAATACTATTACAGTTGATATACCTATAGTATCTTCACAAGGTAGGGGAGGTGAATACTATTACAGTTGATATACCTATCTTCACAAGGTAAGGGAGGTGAATACTATTACAGTTGATATACCTATCTCCACAAGGGAGGGGAGGGAATTTGTCTGTGCCAGGAGGGGTTTTAGTGGCTCGAGTTACTCCCTACATACGAGGTCACCTGAAGGCACAGAGAAACGATGTAGGTGAGACATACAAGCACAGGTTACAAAGGTGGAGGCAAGTCTAATGCCTCATTCAATTCATGTGGCTCCAAATAGTCGAAACTTTAGTATATTATATCCAATATGCTTCCATTTTCAATAACTCCTCCTATTTTTCTTGTATTTTCCTCCCATCCCAATTTAGTCGTTATGCCATTCCCCCCTCCCCTTCCTGGTCGTTGTGCGCATTTTCCCCCTACTTGCCGGTCTAGGGAGCCCTGAAGTTTATCACATGCTTCCTCCGATACATAGGAGACAGCCAGCAGCCTCTTTTCACCTGGCAGCGAGGACTCTCATTGGGTGAGTGTAACGCGTGGGAGGGCACACTACCTCACCCAGATCCCTTCCTCGCTGTGCAGGCGCCCTGACCGACCTGTAGGAGTCGCTGTTTACAACGACCAGATTACCAACCACCCACCGGCTTCACTCCCGCTGACACCGCCAATTGTGTCATTATGACGACCGGCCAAGCCGGAGGCACCGCTGACAGCTGGGTTCGATACCAGTGTCTCTGCAGTGGTAGACAGATGCTTAATCCGCTGCGCTACCTGGCCGCCCTAGGAGTGACCTTTTAAAAAAAAAAAATTGTGACTACATTAATCATACCTACACCACATTGAGATTTACATATAGAGATTAGTAAAAAAAATATTTAAAATAAAAAAAATTTGATTCATCGATGTCTGAATAAGAGTGGATAACTTGATAGTACCTCTATATTTTTAAAAGATACTGACAGAAACGTTATCTTACATGCCCCAAAGTCACCATCCTAAGGAAATGCTAGCCAGCTTGTAAGGCTACAACGTATATATGTAATAAAGACAGTTAATGTCTAGTGCCTAGTGCCCTAAATAGAGAACAATTATTTTTCTCCTCATAGACCTAAAGACAACAGTTTATTTTGTGTCTGCAATACCATCTCTGGAAGGGTTAAGAACATTATCAAAAAAAAACATTGGGTCTATTCATTTAAATGTGACCCATATAATGGTGAAATTGATTAAGTATTTTGTATAGTAATTTCTTTCTTCTAATATATATTTTGTTCTACTATATCTAGCATTCATGTTGGAATGTGAACCTGTTCGATTCTCAATCAGTACCTGATTATTTAAAGGCACCTGATGGCAATTAAGCACAGAGTGAATCTGATGAAACAACAATTTAACGTAATTCATTCATAAAAGTGTCACAAGTATCCTGGTGTGCGCTGGAATATAGCTTTCTTTGTTTACTTACGCATTCACTCCCGTTCACAGATTCTGTTGTCACTACCAAAAAGTGGGTGCATGTTGCCTCTTGTATGCCAATAGCTACAACAGGCCATAATGAATATCTTGCAAGCAATCAACAGATAGAGGAGAGGCCAAACATGGCGCCCATGTTGCTGATGTGTTACTAGAACGGCAAAGCAAGCTAAAGTGCGGAGTGCTAGCTAATCATATACTCTAGTCTACAGGGTCATATGGCCTGGAAGATTGAAAAGTCTATAACTACGCCAAAAGGGGAAGGAGGCAGGAGGAAATCTCTTCAGATTTCAAGTGTTATTTATGGGGTCTTGGTGAAATGAAGAGGCTCAGCCTGCTAATGTTATGTCACAATTGCGATAGCATGGTTTTAAATCCCAGCTGAGTGAATTCTAGGGTGGATTTTCCCTTTAGGCCTAAAAGAAAAGAAAAAATTGTTTCCGGTTGCCGACCGACCCTGCCGATTTAGGTGCGACCCAATTATTTAAATTTTCTTTTATTTTAATTTTTTTTGGATACATTTTTTAGCGTTTATCGCTTTATACTACCGGGCAGTCCAGTAGAGAGAGGAACGGGAGACAGAGTGGGGGGAAGACATTCGGCAAATAACGACGGGTCCGGGAATCGAACCCGGGTCGGCCGTGCCGCGACTCAGCGTGTTATGTGGTTCGCCACTGGGGCGCCCCGCGCCGCGACCCAATTTATTTTATGAGTTAAAAATAATAATAATAATTAATTTTTAAAAATATATTAATTATTTTCTTTTTTACAATAAAGTTTCATAAAAATCTTAGTCAAACCTTTAGTATTATGGATATTAAACATGCTGGCAGAGTACATGCATCCATGTTGTTGTGAACATTTTAATTAAATAAAGAAATTCCCTATCCATAGTCGCCGTGGGAAAGAATAAAATAAAAGATCAAATAAAATAAATTCCCTACCTACCCATGGCCTTAACTGACAACCAACAGGGAAACAAACAATATTTTTTTGTATGCCTTAGTATGGGGTTCCCCCGACATCCCTGGCCAAACTCCTGATCAAGATTGTGAGGCAACCTAATCATCCCTTCTGAATTGGCCGATATCAATCCTTGTCTCCTGAGCCTTTCAGCCATTGTATGTGTGCTGGCGGCTGGCGTCCATGTGCACAGTATGGCACCAGTGTCCCAGGATTCGCCCAAGGTTGGATACACACACTCTCCTTACCGTATAAACGCTGAACTCCACTGCCTAATATACTCTAGGCTCTGTTGACCATACAAACGCTGAACTCCACTGCCTATAGTCTAGGCCAGTGGTTCTCAACCTGTGGTATGTGTACCACCGGTGGTACTTGGGCCCCCTGCTGGTGGTACTTGAAATATATATTTTTATTATTATAAAAAATTATTATAAAAATGTTTTTATATATATTTTTTTGTCCGCAGTCATGCCACTGAACTTAGAAGCATAAATAAATCTTTTATTCAACTTCAGCCCTGATCATAACGATTTTTATTTTTAGATAAAATATTTTTTTGTAATAAATAAAAAATAAAAATCCATCTAAATCAGTGTTGTTGCTAATCATTGACACATGCTAGCCTGTAACTTTGCATTTGATATATTGAAAATATTTCACTTTTTTTTTTTTTTTTTTTTTTTTACAATAATTTGTGATGCCCATCACAAACACTGGCATTTAACCCTCTAGTAGTCACCCTTGTCGCAATTCTGGTCAAATAGCCTTTTTTTCACGTGTGTTTGTGGATAGCGTTGGCTAGATATTATATGCCAAAAAAGTTGCTCAGTATCACATCTTGGACTCACATTACAATAATCCATGTTGAGAACCACTGGTCTAGGCTCTGTTGAATACAAACTCTGAACTCTGCTGCCTATACTCTAGGCTCTGTTGACCATATCGTACGAACTCTGAACTCTGCTGCCTATACTCAAATCTATACATCTACTGCCTACAACACTGTAATCATACCCACTTCAACCTATAAGTCTACCCATATAACACTGTATGATAATGTACAATAACAATGTATATACTGTATATATATTTATCTATATTTGTATGAATATATCTGCAGACAGTATATTCCTGTTTACATACCTGTATACATAGTTACCCACTCTGTGCACTGTACCAGCTGTATACTATATCTATATCTGTATATATCCCATACCTACTCTTTTTTTGAACAAGGTTTTTTTATTTGAATATTTAGATTTTACAGGCGGTCCCACATGGGCCAAAAGAAAAGAAAAGTAAAGTAATGCCCTCCCTCCCTCTCTCCCTCCCCTTCCCCCACCCCTATACCAGACAAAATCATTCTAAAATACCTTAAATCATTTATTAATCATTGTTTTTCCTTTTAGCTTTTAAATCACCAGACAGCAGTCATATGCATCTCTTGTATTCTGTAGATAGAGAAAAAGAAAAGCAAGAACATAAAAGAATAACAAGCTGAGAGACTAGGAAGGCCAGTCAGATCGCCATTCGCCTCTGTCACATTATCCGCTTCCATATCCATACCCTCAAAGAAAGTTAGGAAAGGATCCCAAATATTGTGGAATTTTTCGGTACAACCTCTGACAGTATACCTGATCTTCTCCAGTTTAATATGATACATGACCTCTCTCATCCAGTGGCCGTAGACAGGTGAACCTGGGTCCTTCTTCTGGCCAAGAGTGAACAGAAGGCCAGCATTCTAGATTCCCACCATCTAAAGTGGATGTCCGTTGGGGCCACTCCGAATAATGCAATATATGGTGATGGCTCCACTTCCTTTCCAAATATCTTAGAGAAGGTGTCAAATATGGTCTGCCAATAGGTGTGCAACTTTGGGCACGTCCAGAACATGTGGAGCAGAGTGGCTGGAGCCTGTCTGCAGCGGTCGCATAGAGGGTCTATGTCGGGATATATTTTAGAGAGCCTGTCTTTAGACCAATGCAGTCGGTGTACAATTTTAAATTGGATAGCCGCATGTTTAAGGCAAATGGGAGAGGAGAAAATCCCCTGTATTATTTTGTCCCATGTGTCCTCTGTGATTGGCTCACCTAAGTCAGTCTCCCATCTGCCCCTGAGGAGATCTAAAGGTGTCGAGTTGCTTCTATTAAGTAGTTCATAAATTCTGCTTATAGCCTGTTTCTGGATCAGTTTACAGTTCAAGATTGAGTCTAAATGGGAGGCAGGAGGACACACTGGGTAGCAGTCCGAGTTCGAAGTTACGAAGCTCCGGAGTTGCAAGTATCTATAGAAGTGTGATGTAGGGATATCCCATACCTACTCTAATCAGTTATACAACTGGCCCAGGCCAGTATGGATTACTACTATAATATTATCGCTGTACATGATAATACTGTACATTGGATTAGATTAGATTCAAATGTATTGTAATTATACAGCAGAGTACAGTACAGTACAACAAAAATAAGTTTGGCATCCAACCAGAATGCAAATGTAACAGTGTAAAGTGCAATACAATATACAATATACAATGTAGGGCGGCTGGGTGGCGTAGCGGAGATTGCGCTTGTCACCAATGCAAGAGACTCCGGTCTCGAATCCCGGTGTCAGCATTGCCTGCGGCTTGGGCCAGTCGTCATACTATCTCAATTGACAGAGGTAGCGGGTGGAAGTCGATGGGTGGGGATTGGACGTTGTGGACAGCGACTCCTACAGGTCGGTTGGGTGACGCCTGCACAGCAGAGACAGGAAGTATCGGGGGCAGCGTGAGCCTCCCACGCGTTACTCCTTGCCACTGAGAGTCCGTGCTGTCTGGTGAAAAGATGCGACAGGCTGCCTCCTCGTGTACCGGAGGGGACACGTGATGCAAGGTTTCTATCCTCACTACAGCCAACCAGTGGGAGGCATAGTCTAGCAACGTTCAAGACAGGGAAGGGGAGGATTGGCAATACGAAATTGGGATGGGAGAAAAATAAGGAGAAAAAGTGGATCAAAACAAAAAATACAATATACAATGTACAGGTGATTAAACTGGGTATAATAAATTAGTACTACTGAGTGTAGTGCTAATCAGATGTACAGAGTTGTAATATTAATATGTACAGTGATACATGTATTTGACAATAATGGTAGTAGTCATACTGGCCAGCAGCGTAACTAGTAGAGATTATATGCAGCTATGTACAGACAGATGTGTATATACAGTAAGAATGAATATACTATACGGTATATACAGCATTATTGTACATGCTATCATACAGTTATATGGGTTATATGCAGGTTTATGAGTAGGTATATAGAAGGATTATATGCATGTATATTCAGACAGATATGGATATATATGCGGTAAATATATAAATGTATACAGTATACAGCACTGTTGTATGCTATCATACAGAGGTAGACTATAATATGAGGTAGGTAGATAATATGACGCAGTAGCTTCATTATATATATTCCATTTAATCATGTGTGTTACACTGTATATTGTTATGCACTTCACTATTACCTTGCACTCTGGTTAGATTCCAACTTCCTTTCGTTGTACGTCTTGTGCTGTACAATGACAATACATTTTAATCTAATCTAATCTAATCTACACATTAGCTGTGGAGGAGGCCAGTTACCTTCAACATTGGAAAGCGCTTTGTGGCCTAATAGTAGAAAAGCACTATTCATTCTTTCATTAAGGCCCTCCTGAACCTCCTGCCAGAAATACAGTACTGCAGCCCTACGGACTCTGTGCCCATAATATACCACACAGTCCCCTGCTAGGTGCTAATCTCGTCTTCCACCTTTAAGGTCTATGCGGCCACCATTTCATTCTGGTTTAGACTCATTTTGGTGCAAGACCATGTCACAGCTTTTATGCAGTGCTCCATTCATTGTCTATGGAGCAGCACCAGATTTTACATCCAGGTGACATCATAAAATGGGAGGGTGTCTAGCTTTTTTTAAGAGAGAGCGGTGCATGTTCTCACATTTCAATGTAACCATCCTGGGGCACAGGGAGGATGTGTGAATGCTTAAAATGGATGGCATTCCCCTTTTGGTTTACGGAATGAGGAAGCAGGGGAATCCGATTGGCTGTTAATTAATGGACGACGACTACCGAAAGTTCAGCAGAGGTCAACTTTTGGGCTAACAAACTATAGTCAATCGGCGTAATACCATCCCGGGTTTCTCAACTCTGTCACAAATAAATGGACTTCTGGTGACTTCTGGCTAATCCAAGTCGTTACCCTGTCTGCACGTACTGTAGCATAAGAGATACCTCCACCCAGGCTTTGCCGTGCACATTTATCCAGCTCTACTGAAGTCTATGAGGCCATGCACTCCTGCAGCAAAGAGTTCTAATATCCCTTCAGCCCTTGACCTTGTTGGTGCGAGTCGTCCGCGGTTAAACGCTACGCCTGGTGGTCTGTAATAAATTTTACGGGAGAGTTACAAATAGAACAGCGGGTCAGTGAATTCTGGATGACGGTGTTTTTTTGCCAGAGTCTTGGCAGGAGGGTTCTGTATAGAGGAGCAGATTTTATAGGGGGGTGGGGGACATCATTGTCCTACATCATCCTTGGTCAATGCGAGACCTTTTACAACACTCCACCTGAAAGTACCTACGTGAGACGAATGTCCAGCGCTGAGCAGCATCGCCTCTGCATTCACAGAACCTTAGCTACGTCCATAACTCTCCGTTTTAAAGGACAAGGGGTGGTGGTGGTGGTGGGAGGAGGGGGGTGCGATGGCTTGTAAGAGTAGCCCATCCTACCCGCATCCGTCATAAATTACATCATACTCTCTCTGTACTCCCAGAGATGTTCAGCCAAATGCGCCGTCCGAGTTGAAAACAGAGATGAGGTCGGCGAGAGGAGGAGGAGGAGGAGGAGGAGGAGGAGGAGGAGGAGGAGGAGGAGGAGGAGAACGACAAATCACTGCTTGTGGGATGAAGAGGACAGCCGCCCGTGTGTTACTGACAAATGTACACTTGTCCCCACGGCAACTGCAGCAGGAGAGCTGAGCCACAACAATATTATTCAGGTCACGGCATGACTGGAACTATAATGGTCACAGTGTCAATTTTGCATTCAGCCGTGCTTGGCCTGACTTGACCCTAAACCCCGAGCCCCTCTGGGCGCCTGCACCGCACCGATCCCGCTTGTCAGTTGAAGAGAAGCTAACATTCAATTAGGTATGCAATGTGTACCAGTAACATATACTGAGCTCAAATAAAAAGACTGGTGAGAATTTGCCCAGTACTAGAATCAGATAAGAGCCATGTGCAATAGGTTAGAAATCAAGGCAAGGTGGTTTGGTTTTCTTCACGTTTGACACAGCCGTTGCATTAGATCTGTCTTAATCGAGGACAATGAAATGAGAGCATTCATTTCTGTCCCAAATTACGCCCATTTGGCTGAGTAAAAGTAATGGGTCGCACCGGCACCGCATTGGCTGGTATTTAAGTCTTAGCACTTGGTGCATCCCTAAGACAAGAACTAGAGCACCTGCAGTGACTACTGCGTGATGGGAACAAAACATGCTTTTAGCCACACAACTGAACAACTGAGCCTGAAGGACTTGTACTAGGGGGGCCTAGCCTAACACATTGTTACTTGTTGGACATAAACACTTGGTAAATGTACTTCATGTGTGTGTGTGTGTGTGTGTGTGTGTGTGTGTGTGTGTGTGTGTGTGTGTGTGTGTGTGTGTGTGTGTGTGTGTGTGTGTGTATGTGTGTGTGTGTGTGTGTGTGTGTGTGTGTGTGTGCGTGCGTGCGTGCGTGTGTGTAGTGTGTGACAGTGTGAGGGACTTTTCCATGTAACCTCTACAACTTTTTATTTTTTTTTATCAAATCGTAGCCTACTGTATGTACCCTCTCTTACCAACATCGCAGAGCATCCCTCTTTACATTACACCAGATTAAACTAAACAGACCTAGGCCATTACCAAGTAATACCGTTTATATCTGGATTAATTAATATCTTGCATCCTGCTTGCACCCAAAACTACTGTACATGATGTTATAATCACAGCCATGCAAGGGAGCTTGCCAACTGGATTCATGAGTAGGCTACTGTCCGGTAATCAGAGATATATGAAAGATGGTCTTACCAAATTCAGCACAGTTTCGACAATATCCCGGTTGCTAACCTCCCCAACCTGGATCAGTCCGATGAGAACGGCAAATTTCATCTTGATATTCCGGATCGGAACCGATGGATTGATAATTCCGGCCGGTAGAACCATTGAGCCGCCCGCGCCTGACACCATCATTTTACCGGTAATAGAGGAGCCCGCAGCCCCTTGCTGTCCAGGACCTAACGGGGGTTGTCGGTCCGAGAGCGAGAGCGAACCGGGCATTGTCACCGGTTTCTCGCTTGACATTTCCACCCAAATCGGAAGCTGCCGCCGCGGTGTCACCAGTGTTTATAATCACTGTACAAGAGCATCAAGGGAATAAAACAATGAGAAATATAAGAAAATTCGTGGGGAAACAAACCACTAATATTCACTCTCAGTCGCGCATGCGAGTTGCAGTTAAGTGAACCCGTGGACAGTTTCACGAGGCTCCAATTCGGGGTCCTGTCGATGTGAGAGCCGCTTAGGCGAGTGGAGAGAACCTGCTGTATGTACCGCGCCGCACACAAAGCTAGAGCCGCTCAGGGAGACTCGCCTCCGGTTCTCTCTCTGCGCGTCTGTCCAACACCGCCATGTTGCCGCCCCCTGCCTGCGGTTCGCTTGCGTGCTGCTGAGTGAGCAGGTGGAGTGATGTGGTGCACCATAGCAGGCCAGTATAGGATGATGATGACAGTGTTGTATGTTTAGGGCTCTGTTGCATTCATTGAGTTGCTGACTTATAGGCTAATGGACAGGTATTTTAGCATTTTTGCATTTTTTTTAAAGTTTGCATTTTTTACCTCATTGTTTGCATTTTGTACTTTAGGTTGTACTTTAGTATTGTATTTTGTATAGTGTTTGGACTTTATTCTTTTAAAAATGTTTTACTGTATGAAGCACATTCTCAGGTGAATGAATGGAGGAATGAAAACTTTATTTAACAGATTGCAGAATGGGTACAATACAGTACGGCTCAATACACACAATTGTTAAGGGGATGCAGACCAGAGAAAGACGTTTGTCTTGTTTACATCAACATCAGGGTCCCCCATTTTCAATTCATAGGTGGCTTATACAGAACCAAGCGTTTCACTGTGTATGTACATGCACTTTATGTGACAAATAAAACAAAACGTGAACTTGAAACTCCAGGTTGTAGACCTATCATAGGGTATATCCTTTTTCTGCAGTATCCATGCATTCGTCACTAAGTGTGAATTGATCATCAGGTGATTTCTTTTTAATCAAAGATTGAAACAAGTTGAACTAGATATGTATATGTGTGTGTGTGTGTGTGTGTGTGTGTGTGTGTGTGTGTGTGTGTGTGTGTGTGTGTGTGTGTGTGTGTGTGTGTGTGTGTGTGTGTGTGTGTGTGTGTGTGTGTGTGTGTGTGTGTGTGTGTGTGTGTGTGTGTGTGTGTGTGTGTGTGTGTGTGTGTGTGTGTGTGTGTGTGTGTGTGTGTGTACAGAGTAAGCCTACACTTATACTGTACCTCCGGGTCAAGGTAAGTCTCTCTACTTTTACACTTTAGTTTGTGAGACATAATTATGACCACGCAACTCATTAACCCTTGTGTGGTGTTGGCGATTCACCCAATGTCCGTGGGTCTCAATTACAAACAATATAGCATATGGTTAATATTTGCCATTTACCTCTGCTAGATCCCATTTATCAATATAAATTATGCTATTCGTTTTTTGTGATAACGTGTCATTTTTGTAAAAGGAAATCCATTATAAAGCAAGACATGGATGGAATAAATCATGTTTATCTTGACAAGGTTTTCATTTAGCTTGGAACTGAACAGATTTGACATACAGTGTTGTATGGTAAAACGATAAATAAGCCTCATTGAACAGAAATCCATGCAGGTCTACACATCACACAGAGTTTCACTGTCTACACAACACAACCACAAAACACAAGCATAACTTCTGATGTGAAGGTTCCTGCCACTATACTATGGTCAGGGTTGGAAGGGTTACTTTATAAATGTATTCTGTTACAGTTACAAGTTACCTGTTGAAAAATGCATTCAATAACTTACTCTTCAGTGTCACAATGTAAAAGTAATGTAATCTGGTTACTTTCTGTTACTTTTGGATTACCCCAAAGCCAAATAGAAAAAAGCAAAAGAAAAGTTTACTTACGTGCAAATGCTTCTTCAAATTAGATGTAGAGTCAGGGATGGACTGGGACTAAAATGGTAAATAAATGGTAAATGGTGCATTTATATAGCGCTTTTATCCAAAGCGCTTTACAATTTTGTTCCTCACATTCACCCACTCACTCACACACCGACGGCAGAGGCTACCATACAAGGTGCCAACCTGCTCATCAGAAGCAATTAGGGGTTACGTTTCATGCTCAAGGACACTTTGACACGCTGCCCGGGAATCGAACCGGGAACCTTACGACCAGACTGCTGCTCTAACTCCTGAACCACTTGTTGACCCATACTGGCCCACCCCTGCCATCAAAACACATACAAACACACTAACCCTTAATGCCACCACATGCCACATTAAAAAAGCACCCCATTCCTCAACCAAACCACAGGCTACTAATAGGCAATCTACAAGCTATGAAAAAGCATGACCATGTAGGCCTACTGTGTGCTGTACCAGTAGGCTACTGAAATGTATGAAATTAAATGTGAAATGTATTACCAACATTACCATGGCAACCTTAACTATTAATCCACATGGTAAAATCACAAGCAGTGTATCATTGTCATTAATGGTTTACCTTGGCAATTCAAGTGCCTCAAGTATCCCTGTAGTAGCCTATAGACAGCCCATCAGCACAAAGTGTCATGTTTCAGTACAGAGCCAGAATACAGAACTCCAGACAAGCAGGCAAGGTAAGAAATAACTTTATTTGTATTAGGGGCTAGGGGAATCCAGCGGGTTGGCAGGGTGGCTTCCAGGCTGGTTTGGTGGGCAGACAGATGACAGCTGGAGACAGACTTCAGGAGGCAGAGGAGGTGGGGGAACCAGAGAACTGCTGGAGACAGACCTCAGGAGGCAGAGGAGGTGGGAGAACCAGAGAACTGGTGGAGACAGACCTCAGGAGGCAGAGGAGGTGGGGGAACCAGAGAACTGGTGGAGACAGACCTCAGGAGGCAGAGGAGGTGGGAGAACCAGAGAACTGGTGGAGACAGACTTCAGGAGGCAGAGGAGGTGGGGGGACCAGAGAACTGGTGGAGACAGACTTCAGGAGGCAGAGGAGGTGGGAGAACCAGAGAACTGGTGGAGACAGACTTCAGGAGGCAGAGCAGGTGGGGGGACCAGAGAACTGGTGGAGACTCTCTTGCACTCATCCAGTAGATGGAGAAGTCCAAGGCTCTTGCACGCCAAATGGGAAGTCCTGGGGGGGGGAACAATGCCCTTGCCCTGGCCCCTTTGCCAACAAGACGGTCAAGCATGCACCTGGAAAATAGTGCGCCGTGGCAATGCCTGAAGGAAAAAGTGCCTGGGTTGTTGTTAGGGAGTGAGATTAAACAAGAAATTGATTAAACCAACTCCAGCTAGTTGCCCAGTGCCTACAACACATACTGCTTACACATGACTTGCTTGGATATCACTCGCACTCACCCAATACTACATAAAGAAATTCAAGTTTCTTGTATCCATCTTCCAGAAGGAAGAAAAATCTGCCAATTGGGATGTTCTGGAAAATAATTGGTCCCTGACCACTTACCAACAAGACAATCGACCAGGCTTCTGGAAAATGTGCCTGAAGGCGAAGGTGCCTGGGGATTAGGGATTGAGATTTAACAAGGAATTGATCAAACCAACTCCAGCGAGTTGCCCAGTGCTTTCTGCTTACCCATGACTTGCTGGGACATCGCTCATGCTCATCCAGTAGATGGAGAAGTTCAAAGCTCTTTCAAAAAACAGAATCCTGTCGTCCAATTGGGAAGTTATAGGAAAGATTCTTCCCTGACCTCTTATTAACAACAAGACGATTAAGCATGCTCTTGGAAAATGGTATGCCATGGAGTTTCCTGAAGGCGAAGCTGCCTGAGGGTTAGGGAGTGAGATTAAACAAGAAACTGATCAAACCATCTTTTACATTTTGTCATTTAGCTGACGCTTTTATCCAAAGCGACGTACAAGTTCTGTAAGACAAGTCATCAGGAAGGGCACAACTCTAACAGCTGAGTAACAATGTTCATCAAAGTGTTGAGTGGTACAGTGTAGGTTAGTATATTAGGAAAAGTGCATGACAGTAAGGTTAGTTAGTCTTAACAGTAGGGGGCCCATATATGGGCCGTCATGCACGTCGCAAGCACTCGCGGCACCGGTTGAGAGAGTGAACAGTTTCAAGTACCTCGGAGCCCACATATCCGAGGACTTGACATGGACCACACACATTGACAGTGTTGTGAAGAAGGCACGACAACGCCTCTACTTCCTCAGGCGCCTAAGGAAGTTCCAAGTCAGTCAGAAGATCCTTAGGAACTTCTACTCATGTACAATAGAGAGCATCCTGACTGGCAACATCACCTCCTGGTTTGGGAATAGCACTGCACAAGACCGTAGCAGACTACAAAGAGTGACACGTTCAGCCGAACGCACAATTGGAGGGGGGTTTCCCACCCTCCAGAACATTTACAACAAGCGGTGCAGGGGGAAGGCTAAGAGAATCATCAAGGACTCCAGCCACCCGAACAACTGCCTCTTTGAACTGCTGCGGTCAGGCAAGCGATACCGGAGGCTTAAGGCGAGCACAGAAAGACTCAGAAGAAGCTTCTATCCCCAGGCCATCAGGCTGCTAAACGAACAATAAACACTATGCAACAACCATCAAATGCACACAGCACACACACCCACACGCACACACTCACTTAAACAAACAACACACTGCAGCACCCACTCTCCACACTTTAGATCACACAAACACACTTTATATTTATTGATAAAGGATTTGCACTACAACTCGTACACCTACTGTAAATTGTACCTAAATTGCACCTCATCCCATTTCTGCCTTGCACTATATAGTATTGTATATTAGTACACTGCATAGTATATTGTATATTATATGGTAACTCAGTTACGTCTATTCTGCATCGAACATTGTACATATGTCTATACTGAACACTGTGACCTCGTTTTTTTACTTCTAATTTACATGCTATACTATGTTATTTTATTTCATACTTATCTTGTCTTGCACAGTCTCTGGAGCGTAACAGTAAGAAGCATTTTGTATAAAAGTATTCTGTACTTCTGTATGACAACTATTAAAGAAACTTGAAACTTGAGAAACTAGTGTCTCGAGGCTGCATTTTTCGCCGAACATATGAATGACAGAATTAAAGCTCTATTTGTTGCCTTTCAAATGCCACCTCACTCGGTTCTCGAGTTACATGACGATATGTCAGGCGTGCAACTTTTTACGAGCGAGTGTCAGATTACCACCCCGGATTCCCGACGCTCTAGAACTGTCAATCATCCGCAGAAAATTATTGGTCAGGGTTGTAGCCAATGAGTGTAGCTTTCCAATGATACCCCACATGGGGGCGAATAAGGGATCTAGGTGAAAGTTGACGAGCAAAAACCAGAAGTGAAAAATATTCTGAATGAATGGCAGTGGATGAGGAATTTAATTGTTAGACTAGAAGTCTTTATTTGTCATGCAGTTTTAACACACACACGCGAGATGGGCGACCCACAGGAACACACACACACATGCACTGAGTCGCAGATGAAATGTCTCTCTGGGCAGCCGGGAGCAGATAGGGCGTCAACGTGAGCCGCGCCCCGGGGACCAATCCAAGTGCTCCTGTCCGTCTTCGTCAAGGACGCCACAGCGCTACCGATCTGTTGTGCATGTTTTTCCATTGGGTTTATCTTATCTGGCGGGAAACCCTTGCGAGCATGGGGAGAACATGCAAACTCCACACAGAAAGGCCTGGGAGATACCCCACCTGAGTACCTGGCATCATGGAAACCTGGTCCCCAAGCGGGAATCGCAGGAAATGGAATACCGAAGAGCTTTCTTTTGGTTTACCCGGATCTCTCTGGAAGACTCATTTCTGAATTTTTATAAAATGTTTATAAAATTTGGACCTGTACTACATAGGACTTCAGGCTATGGATCTGTGGTATATTCCAGTTTATACCTCTATGCTGGAATATTGGAATATGGAATCTTGCAACCACTACAGAAACATTTTGAGTACACAAGTTCAAGTTCAACTCAAGTTCAGCCCTATGTTACTCTATTTCATCTATTTCGCTTGTTAATTAGGGTTATTTTTGTTTATATATATATATGTTTTTATTTTATTTTTTCTAGTGCTGTCAAACGATTAAAATATTTAACTCGATTAATCGCATGATTGTCCATAGTTAACTCGCGATTAATCGCAAATTAATCACATTTTTATTTTTTTTGTTTTTTTACCTTAAACAGATCTTTTTCAAGTTCCAAGTTTTAATACTCTTATCAACATGCGAGTCAACAAATGCTTGCTTTATGCAGCCATTTAACACAAAAGGATGACCCTCATGCATTGCAAATTTGCATCAAATTCAAAACAGAGTGATGCACAAAATAACTTAAAAGAAAATAATAATTTAAAACAATGAATAAAGTGTCCATGAAATAATAGGGGAAAGAAAACGTTAGGAACTTGTTACATTCACACACACAAGGGCTGATTAATCACACACCCCCCTCTCTCCCTCACACACACACTATCCCAGCTCTCTTTCTCTCTTGCCCCTTCCTCATCTCTCTCACCCCCTCTCTCTCTATATCTCACACACACACACACACACACACACACACACACACACACACACACACACACACACACACACACACACACACACACACACACACACACACACACACACACACACACACACACACACACACACACACACACACACACACACACACACACACACACACACACACACACACACATACACACATGCATGGATGAAAGATTAGCCTATTGTAATCTTGACATAATAGGCTCTATTATGACATCTGTCAACTGAAAGAAATCCGCTTTACAATTAAAGGCAAGTGTGTTTTAAAGGGAATGAGGACACATATCCATTGAAAACGCTATTGCCCAAAACTTCCCCAAGAAAGAAACCTGGCACCCAATGGGTGGGTATGGGTACTAGAAGACAAGCCATTTAAATATTGCAGATGTGCCCATCTTTAGAGATAAGCACCAGCATAGCAAATATCTCTCGCATATGTCTGACGACATCAGGCCCTTAATGAAGGGCATTTTTTAACACAGAGAATCCTGTGGATTCTTCTCTCAGTGTAATACCGGGTAAAGAGTGGATAAAGAATGTCAGTGGGAATCGATCATCATTAATTCTACCCTGGGTCTGCTACAGCATGTTAACCCAGCTCTGCAGTGTAAAGAGGGATTTATACAGTGTCCAGGGAGATTAGACGGCTACCAGACCTGCTTAAGCAGAGAGCGTGGCCCTTGTCAGTGATAGGTGCATTGAGTGAAATCAAATATAGGCGAAGCAAGACGCTGAAGCCAGTATGAGATATAACAAGGACACGCAGTGTCAAGCATTCTCACATAGACTGAACTGGTCTCACACAAAGTACCATGCCTGTGAGCTGCCACTAGGGGCAGAGTGGCTAACCGTGAGTGAGTGAGTGAGTGAGTGAGTGAGTGAGTGAGTGAGTGAGTGAGTGAGTGAGTGAGTGAGTGAGTGAGTGAGTGAGTGAGTGAGTGAGTGAGTGAGTGAGTGAGTGAGTGAGTGAGTGAGCTTGACAGAACTTGACTAGGCCTACAAATATATATGATAGTGTGATCATACTATGGACCTCTTGGTCTTGTTACATCCTAAGGGAGAAATCACAAAATAACAGTTTTTATACTGAAATTGCTGACAACCGGAATTCACCCTTCTGGCAAAATGTGGGTGAAACCATTTAGAGACTTTGTTAAGTGTCCCTCCATGCTATCAATGTGGAATTGTTATGGACTGGTGTTTTGTTGAATGAATGAAGCTTACTGTGTACTGTTGGGTGTCATAGAGCCGCTGTCCCAGGCTCCTGGGCAGTTTGGCTAGTGAATGATCATTACATTTATATAGCGCTTTTCTCTAGACTCTAGACTCAAAGCGCTCCCCACAATGTAGGGTGGGAATTGCCTCCTTCATCTCCACTGTCTTAGGGTGCAGGTAGCTTTGGTCATCCACTGGTGGATTAATATCTAGTTTTCTTTCCTTGCTGTGTCAGGGCCCAGCTACATTGGTCCATCGTTAATCACAGATGGATAGATGTTTGTCAAGATATGTTGTTTTTGCAGCATACATTCCAGCAGGATGTCTTGTTTCTATACTGAGGAAATAATTGTACAAAAGAAGACAGGTGTTGATCATGATTCCCTGGTTTGAGAATATCAGGCACTCGTAAAAGGTGCTATATAGATAACATTCAGCCACTAGATGCATCAGCATGTCATTTATCCAATTTGTATTTGTATCCAGGTGCTTTCCACATGGTATCCTTCTGAATGGTGAATATAGACATTAAACAATATATTTGTAGAAATCCTAAATACATTCAGTATTATGGCTTTATTATTATTATGCTGTTGAGCTAGCAATCAGCAATAACATTTGTAGTTTTAGTTGACCCATGTGTAAAAGTACAGCAATTAGGAGCTGAACCTACACTGTAAATAATGTGACTAGTGTTTACTTAAAAAAATTAAGGCACAAAGGGACACGTCATATAATTGAATAGATTTTAATCACATACATTTGATTAAAATTGATTGAATAAGTGAACTAAATTTAAACCAAAAACGTAAGTGCATGTTAATAATAATAACAGTTAAAATGTGTTGGATTTAGTAATAACATGCCAAATCATGAGTTAAAGGGGAACTATCTTATAAATGGCCTTTTTGAGTGTTTAGCATTGTTTCCTAGCTATGTGAACTTATATTAATATGATCTATGTCTCAAAATTCTCATATTGGCGCATTCTTCCAATTCTCCTCTCACAATATTCACCCTCACTGAACTGAGTCATTTGAAAATGTGATGATTTGTGATGTCAGAAAGACACCGCTGCATGTTAATGTTGAGGTACAAGAAAAATGCTGTTTTTGAGGACTTGATTAGAAATACAAAACAATGAATAAAAAAATATATATATATTACAGAGGTGTTCCATAGACTCACAGGAATTGTGTAAAAGTGCCCAAATAGTGAAAGAAATAGTAAAATAGTTCCCCTTTAATATAGCCCAACATTTTAAGTAAATTTAAATAAATTTCCCTTGTGAAATTGAGTTGTACTTGCAAAAAATAATTGGGCTATATTAACTCATGATTTGGTATGTTATTACTAAATCCAACACATTTTAACTGTTATTATTAATAACATGCACTTAAGTTTTTGGTTTAAATTTAGTTCACTTATTCAATACATTTTAATCAAACGTATGTGATTAAAATCTATTCAATTATATGACGTGTCCCTTTGTTGCCTTAATTTTTTTAAGTAAATCTATTCAATTATATGAAGTTTCCCTTAGTTAACTTAATTTTTTTAAGTAAACACTACACAGTCAATTTTGCAGAGTAAATTTTACTCAAACCGAGTACATTTTACTCAAACTGAGTCAGTTTGAGTAAAATGTAATCAGTTTGAGTAAAATTTACTCTGCGAAGTTTACTGTGTATACACATTATTTACAACACATGGCAATTCTTATTTACCTGCTCTAATGAATAATGCAAATGTGTTTTAATTGGCATTATAGGACTTCAATAACACTGAATGTCACTGTTCCCATAATTTCTTCATTTCTATACCCAATATCATGTCTTCTTGCGGTGCTTGGTTTACTCGAATTGGGTCAACAGATTACCATGCAAAAAAGAATACCAGGTAAACATGTATTTATGCAAAATCAAAAAAAATTATTGCAAGTTTATTGCAAGTTTAAACATAAAAATTAAGCACACCATAACCCCCCATACTAGTCAGTCACCAAACTCGGGGACATTCACATATTTTCAGAGTACATAATTATGAAATGAGTTTGTGTTTTGTCGCCTCACGCACACACGTGTGTTGTGTGTAATTACCTTCCATGGTCCAGTAATTATTATTAGAACTGCCGAGCACCAAAACGTTGCAATTGGTTATGAATCCAAACCAGTGGAGTTCTCAATAAGCTGGTCAAATAAGAGTCCATCTCAAAATAAACAGAAATTAACCAAATACAATTTGAAAACTATTTTCCAACCAGGTGCCCCACATTAACCAGCCGCCAACTGTGTATTTAAAAGGTCTGCAACTATTTCATACTCTTTGTTGTAGAGAGAATGACAAGCGAACAATACCTGCTGGCTGCTGTATATTTCATATAAGCAATGATATTCCAGCAGTTTGACCACAACATCCCTTGAAAATATTAGCAAACAGAAAAGTCATTGAAGAATACCTCAAGTAGAATAGCCTTCAACCTCATCCCCACGGCGCCACCCTTGGACTGGAAGAGGGCCAACAGCTTGGGAGTGTATTCATCCAGCTTGGACATTCTTTGAAACTCATCCTGGAGCTGAAAGACAAAAAGGAACATTGAAGCCTCAAATGGTACAAGTACATTTCTAAAAACTGTATAACCATGAAATAAATAAAAACACAAAATCGATCCTCCTCACCATCACTGGCCTCTGGTAGGCCTACATCAGAATGGTCAACAGTCTGATTATGGTGACTCGCAAACACGTCTTGCTTAAAATCACTCAAAGAATAGCTTCTGTTTTTGTGTTTGAGAAATGTATTGTATATATTTGTGCAAAAGTCACAACCTTTAAATACACAAAAGACAGTTTCATGCCTCTTCAGATGCCTTCCAATATGCTGAAAGTAGTCCTTCACTGTAGGACAATGGCGACTGCAAACTAAACACTTAAAATTAATAATTCCTGGCCTTGAACTTTCTCCTGCTGAATGGTATCTGGATAAATGTGTGCGAAGGGCACCCTGTGTTTTGAATGTGCAAGGACAACCATCATGTAGACATGGCTGGGGTTGTGCACTACCGAATGTTGCGTGTTGTAGTCTGTAATGCTTCAGTAGATTCCTCCTTGTAGTAGACAATGATTTGCAGATCTTACAGTTCCACCTCATAGTCCAAGCCTAAGATAAGGAAAAAAGTTATTAATTTACATACCCAAGTAAATGAAAGATTGTGCCACTTCTACAAGAAATATTTGCATGTTCACAAAAAGAAAATAGGGAAATTACACCGTGTTGTGGCTGATAACGTTACAGCTTAGCTAGCACGATAGCTAGTTAGCAAGAACTGGTTGGCTAATATAGGCTAGCTAGCTAGCATGCAAGCCGACAGCATGGTGTCTGGCTGTTGCCACGTTTTAATCTTAACAGGTGGGTTACCGTGTTGGACCCGTGCACTGAACACACACACAAGTCGCGGCACTTTGCGAGCGCCTAGAGGCTCTGGTTGCATTTTTCGCCCAACATATAAATAATAACTAATGCAACCTCACTCTACCAATTCCGTGCCTCGGTTCTCGAGTTACATGACGATGTCAGGCGAGCGTCTTTTTAGCAAGAACTGGTTGGCTAGTATAGGCTAGCTAGCTAGCATGCGAGCCGACAGCATGGTGCCACGTTTTAATCTTAACAGGTGGGTTACCATGTCGGGCCGTGCCGGAGACTATCAGTATCACATGCTTCCTCCGACACATATGTACCCAGCCCACCACTTCTTTTCACCTGGCAGCGCGGACTCTTACTGGGAGAGTGTAACGTGTGGAAGGTCACACTACCTCTCCTAGATCCTTCCCTTGCTGTGCAGGCGACCCGACCGAACTGTATGAGTCGCTGTTTACAGCGACTAGGACCCACCCTCGCCGGGTTTCCCACCCGCTAACACCGCCAATTGTGTTAGTATGGACGGTCGGCCAACCCGGAAGCACCACAGCTGGATTCGATCCCACTGTCTCTGTGGTGGTAGGCAGACGCTTAGTCCGCTGCACTACCCGGCCGCGCCCTCTTACCTATTCTTCTACTAGTTATACCACTGGCCAGCATGGCTTACTACCATAGTGTATTTATTCCTGTATCACTGTACATAATAATACTGTAACATACATCAGATTAGCATATTCACTCAGTAGTACTCATTTATATATATTTGAATTACTTGTACACTGTATATTGTTAATGCACTTTACTGTTTCCTTGCACTCTGGTTAGATGCCAACTTCCTTTCGTTGTACTGTCCTTGTGCTGTATGACTGTATGACTGTATATTTGAATTCAAGGGAGTAGGTTTGGTTTCAACATGGGGAGGTCAAACACTTTTAAGCACCAATTTGTGTCTTTTCTGCATACATTTATGGTGGAAATGTCTTTATTCATGTAAAGTAAAAGACAACATTCTTAAACAAATATAATGCAGTAAGGCTCTGAAATAGTTGGTTAATATATAGTTTTCAAGTAAGAATTATATATAAACATGTTGAAATCTTTATTATTTACCTCTTTTGGGGGGGGGGGGTTGTCTATCATATTAGCTATTTTCTTTCTCAATATTGAGGGGGACATGTCCCCTGCAACCCCTCCAAATCTACACCTATGTTGGAATCTAATCTAATCTAAAGTGTGTTAGTGGGTCACTTCACTTCATTTTATTTTTTATTTTTTTTTATTGGTCTTTTTCCCCCTCCATTTTCCTCCGATTTTCTCCCATCCCAATGTTAGTCGTATGCCAATTCCCAGTCCCTTCCTGGTCGCTGCGCTTTACCCCCCACAGTCAGATCATTTGGGAGAGTGGAGGCTACCACGTGCTTCCTCCGACACACGTCCAGCCAATCACCGCTTCTTTTCACCTGGCAGCGCGGATTCTCATTGAGAGGGCGTAGCGTGTGGGAGGACCACACTATCCCCCTCACGTCCAATCCGCGCTTAGCAGGCGCCCCGACCGAACTGTAGGAGTCGCTGTTTACAACGACCCGGACCCACCCCGCCAGCTTCTCCCACCCTCTGATACAGCCAATTGTATCAGTGCAGACGGCCAGCCAAGCTGGTGACAACCCCGGAGCTGTGAGCTGGATTCGAACAGGCGAATCAAGCTCACAGCTCCGGGGCTGGTGACGAACGCAATCTCCGCTCGACCACCTAACCGCCCCACTTCACTTCATTTTCTATTCGTGAATTAATTAAAATGACGGCTGCACTGTAGTCTACTTCATTTTATTACCTTCATCACAGTGTAGCTACATATAATATATTTATGAATTTGGAAAATGTTCACCATTTCAGCTTGCGGTTCAGAAGAAGATGTTATTTACAGAGTATCACTCCTTTGAATGATGGAGTGATAATGAAGTTGAAAATGGTGGTCCACCAAGACCAGTTCTAACCAGTTCTGTAACATGTGCTGATCTGTGCCTTAATAAGCTATAGCCCTATTTTCAGAAAATTCGCCTAAAGGTACATGCCCAAGTAAATGGAAGATTGCTCCACTTCTACAAGGTCAATTTGCATGTTCTTGGTATCTAGGAACATCTAGGGACCTGGGGGCAGGGGCGTCCATTTGGTATGGCAAGGTATGGCCATAATATGGCCAAAGGTATGGCCAAATTTTTTTTTTTTTACAATTTTTTATGTTTATTTAGAATTCGAATGTCAACATTATGAATGAAGCTTCGAACTATTCGGTACAGCCCTAGCATGTTTTGATATTGTCAATTATCTCACTTTTACTAGGTGACTTTTGCTGTGACTAACTGAAATATGCCCCCAAAAAAAGGAAAATGGACATAGGGAAGTTTTTTTTTCAAAGGGCAGAAGAGACAAGTGATACAGGGACACAGGTAAGGTCTGGCTTAGTGATTATAATAGTGCAGTTCAGCATTCAGTAACCCATACTTTTTGTGAATGTGTTTTTGATACTACATTCTGTTGAACACACACCTCAAAACCGTACCTAAGTAAAATTGGCTCAATTGCAAGAAAAGTAATAGACAGTTATGATATTACATTCTGCATAATTCGTATGCAAAATATTGTGGTTCCCTGCTTTAGTCTGTTGACACATTTCTATACTAAAAATGCTTGTGTAGTCCTGTGTCATACCTAAATGTCATATAACTGAATTGTATAGAAACAACTCACCAAAAGTGACTATTGCACTACTGATTTGACAAGAAAATCCACCAAGGGGGGGAAACCCCCCCCACACTCATCGCCATATCTTGCCTTTTAGTGAAAGGACGCCACTGCCTGGGGGTATGTATTCCCAGTGTCAGAAATATTGTGTCTGTTACTAGGCTTGAGTAAATTGTGATGAAGAAAAGGAGAATATAAATTATGAATTTATTTTTCATCTTTGCCGGTGAATAACACCATGAGAACATTGAGCTGATGCTGATTTCGCTTGCTGAGCTCATTCAGCACCTTCTTGAGATCAAGTGTACAAAGAATATAAGCAAATTAATAAATGGAAGATGATTAAACAGAAGGATTTGTAGATACAGTAATAAATTATAATCCATTTGAATTATAAATTCATATTTGACCTTGAACTTGACATTGACCTTATTATGGCCAAATCATACATCTATGGATATGGAAAAGGCTCCTCTTTCCAATGGCAGTGTTAAAACTGCAATTTTTTTTCTTTTTACGATAAAAGAGATATAATTAGCATTTTTCCGATAAATTCTTATTTTCTGAAAAATTTAAAAAACATCGGTAAAAATGAAAATATACACTTTGACTGCTGTTTTGATAGGGTTAAGGTCTTTACTCTTGGCTACATTTGAAAAAGAAACACAACATTAAAAACTCTTAACATCCAAGTGGGCCCTCATGAGGACGATTCGCGACGCACCACTTTGCCGACCTCTAGCGGCTCGGGTGTGCATTTATTTTATATATAGATAGAATTAAAGCCCTATTTGCCTGTCGATTGCCCTTTCAGGTGACAAAATCCGTTCAGCGGTTCTCGAGTTACATGCCGATATGTGAGGCGTGAGCCAAAGTACATATTACCACCCCCGACTCCCGGGGCTCTAGCTCCGTCAATCATTTGGCGATCTCGAAAGTTTTTGGACAGGGTTCTAGCCAATGAGTGTGGCTTTCCAATGATACACCAAGTGGAAATCTAATACGGTCTCTATTGATCGATTTATGATAAAGAAAAGCAGGGGGACCTTACAGCTTAACAGGTTCCTTTCACTGCCACACTACCAAATGGTTAACCCTTTCACTGCGACAACACATAGGGTTAACCCTTTCACTACCAGACTACAGACGGTTAACCCTTTACTATCACACTACAGGCGGTCTGTAGTGTGATAGTAAAGGGTTAACCTTCTCTAGTGTGGTAGTGAAAGGGATTGTGCACTTGATTTGACTAAAATCCCATTCCTAAAAGAAATATTTGGAAGAAATGTCCATATACAGGGGCGACAGGGGCTTGAGACGTAGTGCAGTCGTCTGGTAATCCGGAGGTTCCCGGTTCGATTCCCGCTTCTCCCGGGCAGTGCGTCGAAGTGTACTTGAGCAAGGCACTTGACCCCTAACTGCTCCTGATGAGCAGGTTGGCACCTTGCATGGTTGCCTCCGTCATCAGTGTGTGAATGTGTGCGTGAATGGGTCAAATGTGAGGAACAAATTGTAAAGCACTTTGGATAAATCGCTATATAAATGCACCATTTTATATATATTTTGTCATATATTTTGGAGCAAGTTAAAATACAAAACTAGCCAAACAAATGTTTGCATTATTTGAGTTGCAGAAACATAGATTAATGAAAGATCCCTGAGGTCCCAGTTCTTCAAAACGGCAGCTTGACTTTGACGGCCCGCTGGCAGCAATACTGTCCGTCGGCCCTGACTGACAACCAGGAGTTGAGCTCACATTTCAGCCCCTCATTAAGTTGATCTGTGTCAGCATGGCTTCAACGGAGGTGAAAATAATGTCAGGTGATATCCAACATCACCTCTAATGTTTATCTCCATGCTACTCTGAAGCTCGACCCGATTCATGTTCATGCAATACGCAGAAATAATCATATCCGATAATTAAGTCTCCTCTCTTATCTAACGAAGGTACATGAAATGCTTCATGTGGATGTGTTTGTTGTTATTGTGATTAGAATTTTGAGAATCAAACAGCTTGATGTTAATTTGGTAATAAGATAAAATAAGATATTCCTTTATTGAAATCCAGGCACCATAGCAGCATGGGGGATGGGAGGGGAGGGGGCTACAGGTATGGGCATGGTAAGTCAATTAATGTAATCTGAATATATGCCATTATAGTCCATGCAGGTTTTGGTGGTTAAAGAGTCACACTTAGTGGTCAGTCATTCCTAATAGTTCTCGAGTTCTGCAGCCGTTTGTTCTCCAGCTGCTGGCACCAGTTGTGGAGCCTGATGGCCGCTGGCACGAAGGACTGACCGAGGTTGGTGGAGTGTCAAGGGGGTCTTTGGCTGAATGTGCTCTTCTTGGCTAGCTCCACGTAGAGGGGTTCTCCAGAATAGCGGCCAGCTTCCTTCTCATCCTCCTCTCTTCCACCACCTCTAGTTTGACCAGCTCGACTCCCACCACAGAGCTAGCCTTCCTCACCAGCTTGTTCAATTTGTTGGTGTCCCTTGAGTTGATGTAGCCTCCCCAGCATACAACGGCAAAAAAGTGAACGCTGGCTACTACAGACTGGTAGACTGACTGCAGCAGTTTATTGCCCACATTGAAGGACCCGAGTCTTATTGCTCTGTCCTTTCCTATAGAGAGCCTCTGTGTTGTCCGACCAGTCTAATTTGTTGTTCAGGTGAACTCCAAGGAACTTGTATGCGTCCACCATCTCCACCTCATCCCCTCGAATGGTGATGGGAGTTGGGGGCCTCTTCTTGCCTCTCAGGTAGTCCACCACCAGCTCCTTGGTCTTGCTGATGTTGAGTTGGAGGTGGTTGCTGTCGCTCCACCCTACAAAGCTCTCCACCAGGGCCCTGTACTCGTCCTCGTTGTCGTCTGTGATGTAACTTACACTGGAGGAGTCATCTGGGAACTTCTGTAGGTGGCACCCACTCGCGTTATGGCAGAAGTCGAAGGTGTAGAGAGTGAACATAAAAGGGTGACAGCACAGTTCCTCGGGGGGTGCCAGTGTTGCTCACCAGCACATCTGACTGACGTACTGCCCTGCAGTCTGACATACTGTGGTCTGCTGGTGAGGTAGCCAGTGATCCAGGCCACCAGACCATGCTCCACTGTGAGCTTCTCCGCTTGCAGCAAAGTCTGGATGGTGTTGAAGGCTTAAACCCTGTGATCGTCCTCACACCCGCCCACCCCTCTCTGGTGTTATTGGCCTGTAGCCTCCAGTCTGTCTCTATAGCTGTCCTCTCTGGTGTTATTGGCCTGTAGCCTCCAGTCTGTCTCTATAGCTGTCCTCTCTGGTGTTATTGTCCTGTAGCCTCCAGTCTGTCTCTATAGCTGTCCTCTCTGGTGTTATTGGCCTGTAGCCTCCAGTCTGTCTCTATAGCTGTCCTCTCTGGTGTTATTGGCCTGTAGCCTCCCCTCCAGTCTGTCTCTATAGCTGTCCTCTCTGGTGTTATTGGCCTGTAGCCTCCCCTCCAGTCTGTCTCTATAACTGTCCTCTCTGGTGTTATTGTCCTGTAGCCTCCAGTCTGTCTCTATAGCTGTCCTCTCTGGTGTTATTGGCCTGTAGTCTCCAGTCTGTCTCTATAGCTGTCCTCTCTGGTGTTATTGGCCTGTAGCCTCCCCTCCAGTCTGTCTCTATAGCTGTCCTCTCTGGTGTTATTGGCCTGTAGTCTCCAGTCTGTCTTTATAACTGTCCTCTCTGGTGTTATTGGCCTGTAGCCTCCAGTCTGTCTCTATAGCTGTCCTCTCTGGTGTTATTGGCCTGTAGTCTCCAGTCTGTCTCTATAGCTGTCCTCTCTGGTGTTATTGGCCTGTAGCCTCCAGTCTGTCTCTATAGCTGTCCTCTCTGGTGTTATTGTCCTGTAGCCTCCAGTCTGTCTCTATAGCTGTCCTCTCTGGTGTTATTGTCCTGTAGCCTCCCCTCCAGTCTGTCTCTATAGCTGTCCTCTCTGGTGTTATTGGCCTGTAGCCTCCAGTCTGTCTCTATAGCTGTCCTCTCTGGTGTTATTGGCCTGTAGCCTCCAGTCTGTCTCTATAGCTGTCCTCTCTGGTGTTATTGACCTGTAACCTCCAGTCTGTCTTTATAGCTGTCCTCTCTGGTGTTATTGTCCTGTAGCCTCCCCTCCAGTCTGTCTCTATAGCTGTCCTCTCTGGTGTTATTGGCCTGTAGCCTGCAGTCTGTCTCTATAGCTGTCCTCTCTGGTGTTATTGTCCTGTAGCCTCCAGTCTGTCTCTATAGCTGTCCTCTCTGGTGTTATTGTCCTGTAGCCTCCAGTCTGTCTTTATAGCTGTCCTCTCTGGTGTTATTGGCCTGTAGCCTCCAGTCTGTCTCTATAGCTGTCCTCTCTGGTGTTATTGGCCTGTAGTCTCCAGTCTGTCTCTATAGCTGTCCTCTCTGGTGTTATTGGCCTGTAGTCTCCAGTCTGTCTCTATAGCTGTCCTCTCTGGTGTTATTGGCCTGTAGCCTCCAGTCTGTCTCTATAGCTGTCCTCTCTGGTGTTATTGGCCTGTAGCCTCCCCTCCAGTCTGTCTCTATAGCTGTCCTCTCTGGTGTTATTGGCCTGTAGTCTCGAGTCTGTCTCTATAGCTGTCCTCTCTGGTGTTATTGGCCTGTAGTCTCCAGTCTGTCTCTATAGCTGTCCTCTCTGGTGTTATTGACCTGTAGTCTCCAGTCTGTCTCTATAGCTGTCCTCTCTGGTGTTATTGTCCTGTAGCCTCCAGTCTGTCTCTATAGCTGTCCTCTCTGGTGTTATTGGCCTGTTAGCCTCCAGTCTGTCTCTATAGCTGTCCTTGGCTGCTTCAAGCTCCTTTTTGAGCTATTTTGGACAGCCATCACCCGCTATGTGTCCCCTGCCATGAAGGTAATGTCCTTATTGATTCTGGGTTTATTGTTGGGTAAACAACGTGCATCTTCGGTTGGTACAATGCTCCCCTCGCCTAATCTGATATAGACCATAATGCAGTGGGAGAGTCCATCAATACAATACATCAATCAATACTTCAAATCAATCAGAAAGTCCATCAAGCCGTAGCAGTACTGTGTAACGTACAGTATGTCCTGAACTGATTTAGGCCGCCGCTTTAATGCCATTTTTGGACTCTTAACGTGTTTCTTTCTCGGTTTAGTATCCCTTTGTTGTTCTGTAGCGTATATAGCTCTGTTTCTGTGTTTCTAATAACGCAAGTGTGAAATTACCAGCCGGGCCTCTATTCCTTATGTCCTCTATTCCTCTGACAGTGGTCCCTTGTGTCGGGCCTGCTGGTCCCCAGGCCAATGAAAGCCCTGGCTGTGCTGTGATCGACCTGAATAGAGGTCAGTGGAGGGAGGGTTGTACTTTGCCATTCAGATGCTAAGAGCCATAATAGGACACTGAAGAGAGACACCCGGATGGGGAGCGCATCCGAACTCCCCGACATGCAGAGTTAAAAAAAAAAAAAAAAAAAAAGCTGCTGTCTGTGCTGCTGTCGGCGTGATGGCGGTTTATCCCACGGACGGCCAAAGTCGTACGCCTGGCCTGTCGATTTGAAATGGCACCACTGAAGAGTTTCTGCTCCCGATTTATTATAATCCAACGCGCCTGGAGAAAGATGAGAGGGCAAGCTTTCGGATTATGCTTCTTAATAAAGGGGCACTTCGCAGAAAAACAACGCCGGTTTATTTTGCACATAATCTCACACATATCCCAAGGCTCTGAACTGTTTTGCACACATTAATTTAGTTTGACAGTTATTGGGGGCGTTAATGAGTTTGAATGTGGCCACCAGTGAGGACACTAAATCCATATGTCTTAATTACAGCTCAAAGAAATTATGTAGATGAAAAAAATAGCAATCCCCATTGCAATCCTCGTAACACAACACAAGGATTCAGTGTCCTCTGATGACAATTAACTGTCAAACTAAACCAATGTGTGCAAAATCATTTAGAGCCTTGGGATATGTGTGAGACGATTCGTGTAAAATAAATCTGCATTGTTTTTCGGTGAAGTGCCCCTTTAAGCTTCTTGCGTTTTCACACCATTTAGGACGAGTTAGTTAAAAAGTGCCAAGACACTGTACTGTTGTCTTGCCATCTGGAGTTGAAAAGATCCCCATAGACATGCCAATGTCTTACCCAAAACATAATTTTCAACAAGCGTACTGTAAAGCATGCATATGCAGTAAATACAGTTATTATATACACATATTACTATAATGCGCACAATGGACTTCATGCATAGCATTCTAAATATGGTTTATCATCTGACTCTCTTCTACGTGTTACTTTACTTAACCCTCGAGTCAACCTTCAAAAAACCCACTACCTGTCTCCCTAGTGAGTAGTGACCGAAACTGCGATCTCAGTCAAAACATATCTTTTTCATGTATTGTTCCAATTTTCTTTCATGAATATCATTATTAACTTCAGTCCTCACCATACATATAGAATATTTATTCATTTTCAGGATTTTAACCATTTCTTAAATTAGGGTTAGGGTTATGGTTGGGGTTAGGGTTGGGGTTAGGGTTAGGGTTAGGGGGTTAGGGTTACCCTAGGGTTACCCTAACCCTAACCTGTCCAGTTCTGCGACTAGGGTGAAAGGTGTGACACTTGTTGTTCACACGCTTAATAGTGATTGTTTTAAAAAAAACAAACATGGATTATTGTAATGTGAGTCCAAGATGTGATACCGAGCTACTTTTTTGGAATATACATCAAATCTAGCCAACACTATCCACACACACACTAAAAAAAAAAAAAAAAAAAAAAAAAAGGCTTTTTGACCAGACCTGCGACATGGGTGACTCAAAGTCTTTTTCTTTTATTTATTTTTTAAAGGAGAGTGGGTAATCCACTCCCGTTTGCATTTTTTATTGAGACAGCAGGAAGCCTGAGAGGGAGACAATTAGAGGAGACACAGGAGAGAAGGTTTTTTATTAAGGCAGCAGGAAGCCTGAGAGGGGAGAGAAGGTTCTTTATTGAGACAATCGGAAGGCAGAGAGGGAGACAGAGTAAAGGAGACAGAGAGGAGAAGGTTCTTTATTGAGACAATCGGAAGGCAGAGTGGGAGACAGAGTAGGGGAGACACAGAGGAGAGAAGGTTCTTTGTTGAGACAGTAGGAAGGCTGAGAGGGAGACAGAGTAAAGGAGACAGAGAGGAGAAGGTTCTTTATTGAGACAATCGGAAGGCAGAGTGGGAGACAGAGTAGGGGAGACACAGAGGAGAAGGTTCTTTATTGAGACAATCGGAAGGCAGAGTGGGAGACAGAGTAGGGGAGACACAGAGGAGAGAAGGTTCTTTGTTGAGACAGTAGGAAGGCTGAGAGGGAGACAGAGTAAAGGAGACAGAGAGGAGAAGGTTCTTTATTGAGACAATCGGAAGGCAGAGTGGGAGACAGAGTAGGAGAGACACAGAGGAGAGAAGGTTCTTTATTGAGACAGTTGGAAGGCGGAGTTGGAGATAGAATAGTGGAGACACAGGGGAGAAGGTTCTTTATTGAGACAGTTGGAAGGCGGAGTGGGACACACAGAGTAGTGCAGAGTACATAGGGGAGAAGGTTCAACCATTGCTGGGCACTCACCAGATAGCAAAGTCACATTTTGATTCAATGTTGAAATTACATCAGAATCATAATTTTGGTTGAGGTTGAAAATTTGATCGCCGTTGAATTCATGTTGACAACTGATGGCCTTTTTCATCGATCCAACGTTTCTATGTCAGTTATTTTACTTTCGTGAAATCACTTATATTTGACACTGTGAATCTCTCCTTCACATTGCACATACTGAGCACACTTTTCTTTAAAGATGTACCGTACTCTACTCTAAATTGCTTTTAAGTACAATAAACTGCTCATGATGTTCCACCAGTTTGTAGCAGCTAGTATGCCCTTGTTCTGTGCTGGGAGGACAACATCAAAGCGTACAATGCCAGGCAGGTTGAATAAACACGTCACTGGGCTGCCTCTAAACCCTCTCTCTAGGTTACGGTGGACGAAGGGATGCTGACTAAGATTAGATGACCTCCATCATGATGCTGAGCTGGTGCTGATGAAGAGCACCTTCATTCACAGATTCATCTCACCTATAAGGTACAAAGGAATGGTTCCCGGAGTCCTGGCTCCTGTCGTCGCTGCTAAAGGTACTGGCATTCAGTGTTGTAGTCGAGTCACTAAATCTCAAGTCCGAGTCGAGTCTTGAGTCCCCAGTGTTCAAGTCCAAGTCACCAAAGAAGAGCCAGAGTCGAGTCCAGGTCGAGTCCCCATTACCCTAGTCCGAGTACAAGTCCAAGTCATCAAGGTTGAGTCCACTCCACTTTGGCAGTCAATGGAAGCTGACATACAAATAAAAGGTCTACATTAAACATAAATGACACAGCGGTCACCATTTCAAATGGAATTTATTTACTTTGTCGTTAATATAGCCATCAATATCTTATGCCAAATGATTAGGGCCTATTACAAAAAATTAAAAATAACTGTATTTATAAATTAACAAGTCCGAATGCAGTCAATGCTCGAGTCCAAGTCCAAGTCCGAGTCATCAGTGCTCAAGTCCAAGTCGAGTCACGAGTACTGAAAATCAGTCCAGGACTCGGACTCGAATACTACAACACTGCTGGGCTGGCATTATCTGGGGTTGGTCCCAGAGCGCGTGGCTGCCCACTGCTCCCAAGCGGTCAGGATGGGTCAAATGCAGAGAATAACTTCCCCGCAAGGATTAATGAGGTTTACTACTCTCAGCCTCAGTGCATATACTTTATTCTAGTTAAATTATCTAATTGTACAATACTGTACAGCCCTGTCCTGACTGCTACCTGTGCATAGACTGTAATTCTGTGTATTTGCATGCCCTTCTTTTAACTGTAAATTGTCAATGTTATTTGCACTAGGAACCCGTATATTCTGGAAAGATTGCAGTTGCACATACTGTACATACTATAATTTTGTTCTGTATTTAACACCTGCACAAAAATCTTCACTTTCTAATGATCTGTATACTCTAAAAAGATAATCATGATATGTGCAGATCTATCTATCGATTTACTGTGTTGTTTATTGATCTATTTATTATTCTGACTGATCTGTGAGGGAACCTATAATATTGGGTATCATTTGGGGAAAAGATATGTGCAGATTGAATCACGTCTAAATGTAATTTTTATAAAATTGTATTTTCTATTTGTATTTCATTTAAATTTTTATAAATGTATTTTTTAGATTTTGTAAATGTGTTTAATCGGATGGCTATGTACTTGTTTAATCTGATGGCTATGTATTTGTTTAATCTGATGGCTATGTACTTGTTTAATCTGATGGCTATGTATGTGTTTAATCTGATGGCTATGTACTTGTTTAATATGATGGCAATGCACTTGTTTAATCTGATGGCTATGTACTTGTTTAATATGATGTTATGTTAATCATGTGCCTTTTTATATTGTATTTGTTTGCCGTTAAGCACTTTGTAACCTTTGTTTGAATATTAAGTGCTGTATAAATAAAGTTATTATCAAGGATACATACTATTTTGGTCAAAGAGGGCCATCTTGTGGACAAACACATACATTAAATAGCTGTTGCTGCTGCTGCTAAATTGGGACGTCTGAAGTCCTGCCTGTATAATGAATGAATAACTTTTCATATATTTAAAATCCAAGTAATGCATTGTGTGTCTGTAATGTATCTATTGTTGGCCAACACCTAAACGTTACACACATTAACATACTGTAGAGTAGCAGTACTGTCATGCATTTCCTCAATTGGCCGCTAGATGCCTCTCTCGGTCCAGGAAAAATTCGACTATGGTATTTATTAGTTGAGTGGGTGTGAGTGGTATGATTGTGGTATGTAAACATGTCCCAGGAGGCATTGTGCTGGTGGTACAACTGACATGTCTTCATGTTAATGAACTGGAACTGGTGTTTTAACTCCCCTCAATAGACTGCATAGTAGCTGTTAGTGAAACCAACTGGATTTTACCCAGAATGCAAAAATATACACCCATTTTTTGTTTTGATAGGTTTTATTAAAAAAATGATATCTCTGGAACTTGGCTGCAGCACAGTTCAGTACCCTCTGCAGCACAGTTCAGTACCCTAAAGCAGGTATGAGCAAGTCAAACCTTGTGTCCTTTTTTTCACAACCATAAAAGGTCAAAGTATAATAAAATTACACCCACTCCAAAAACAGCAACACTGAAGCAAAGTAAAACCAGCTTACAATTTTGTACCGTATGTTTTACAAGAATGTTGACACAATGAATGATTCAATATATAGGAAATTATGTTTTGTACTATTAAGCCTTTCAACTATATACAATATATACATATTTGCATGTACAGTATACTGTGTGTTCACACATGGATATATACAAACACTTGCGTACAAACACAGTATGTCTAATATAGCTTTGAATTTAAGATGAATAAAATATACATGCTTCCCAGAAGCGCTTAAGAGCTTGAATGTCCTAGACATTGTAGATTATGGCAACAATAATATTAATAATGATAACAATAACAACAATAATAATTATAATAATATAGCAACATCAACATGAATAAAATCTTAAGGTTAAAAACGTTGGCAGGATGATTATTTCCCCTTTTGGGTAATTATGTCCAGCACCAAAAAAGAAAATAAATCCTCTTTTGTCATTGTGCAAAGTGTAGAGAGGATCTCAACATCGTTTTCAGAGTAATTGTGCTCTGGCATAAAACATTTTAGTGCTTGTGCCTTGTCTTGCTCTGTGCCTGCCTGGTAGCGTTGACTCCGTGAGTTCAATCCCCGACTCGTGGCTCACCAGAGATATGGTTGCCTAGCTACAGAGCGTCAGATCTTGGTCTCAGGCCCTTCTGTGACGAGAGGCTGGAAGGAGTTGCGTATTCGGGCGGCCTCAGCAGCACAGAGGTGGCCGAAGGCCTTGTTGTACCACTCCGGAGTTCTCCCTCTGAAAACAACAACATTTGATTAATATTCAACTAACTACACCGTGTTTTATCTACTGAATGAAAACATGTTCATTAAAGTCATAAAAAAACGATGGCCGAAAAGCAAAACCTGAATATAATTTTTTTTTGAGAAAGTGTTAGTTTTTGTGTTGTTTTCTTGCAGAATGAATTTTTTTTAAGGATATCCAATACAATACACTGTTTTTGGACTATATTACAATATTATGTGTTAACAATACCGACCAGCAGAGGTTTTTCCCCACTTTATTTGAAAGCAAATAGGAGGTTTTGTTCTTCAGCCATCGAAAAGTAGAATTCTTTTAAATATTAAAATGAAAATGAACAGATGCATTTTTCATGATAGATTTGTTACTATTCTGTGTTGTGGAACACATGGGGGTGGCTAGAGAAACAGGCTAACGACCGCAAAGGATGTCGGCTCAAATCTCTGATCATATTCTGGGCATGGGGATGTGATTGTGACGCAAGCACGTCGTAGGGCTTCTCTCCTGCACTACACAACATCCATGACAGTGCCCTTGAGGCTTGAGCAAGGCAGCAAGGCACTCGAGGCCCCCAAATGATCCAATGGAGCGACTCAATTGTGCAACTAGAAGACTGTGGTTGTACTGTGGTCACTCCTAGGCCTGACTATGTGTTACTGTAGGGCTGTTTCCAAAAATGCACTGAGCAAACCAACCAAAGAGGTAATAAAGTTGTACGTATAGTAAATACAAACGGGCTCTCTCTCTTCTGTCCACTTACTTCAAGTCCACCCTACAGATGTGAGTGAGTCTGGACTTCCCCGAGCCGCAGGGCTCTAGCAGGTAGTGGGACTCCAGAACTATGGCCCGGACGCCTCCGACCGAAGGACAGTCCTTGTGTTCTATGGACACGGACACCAGTGAGCATGCGCCTTTGGGCAAGTCTGTCCTCCATGACCTTGGAACAAAATACAGACAGGTATTGAGTATTGTCACATGCTCTGTCTGAATACTATAACACAATGAAAAAGCATATATGAAAAGATCTGTTTAATGTGCATTAAAGAATATTATGGGTAATATTCTTTTATATTGTCTAGTTCGATGGTTCCCAAACTGAGGCCCCGGGGACCCCAAGAAGTCCTTGAGTGCATTTTGAAGGGGTCCCCAGCTAAATGAAGAATAATTTAATCTCGCTATTATTTCATCTACTAGCACAATTAGAGAATGTATATTACTACTCTGATCATAGCATTCACTCATCATCTCCCCAGCTGCAGTGTAGACCGTTATGCTATTCTACAGTAAATCACATCTAACAACAACAGGAATCCTCTCGGATGAGTACCCCCCTGGGAAAAGGGTCCAGCTTGGGAACCACCGACCTGGATGCATGTAGTAAATGTATATGTGTCCTTCCTCACCTGAGCACCACAAAGTCCCTGCTGGGATGAGGAGGCATGCGGTTGAGGACATACTGGAACACCTCCGTCTGCTTGTCCAACGTCTCGCACACTTTCCACTGCAGCAGGTCCACGTCCCACAGGTGGCGCTCTCGCAGCACGCGGTTCAGCACCACCGACGGGGGAGCCTCCACCTCCACGGACACGCGCCACCGCTTCAAAGGGTTCCCGTCGCCCACCTGGACCACAGACAGAAGGACACATGAGATGAGCGTCACGGTCGAGGATCTGAAAGCCTCTGCGAAGCACTTTTGAGGTACGGAAATCATGCGTGGCGGGTTGATTTAGTATGCTATTGATTGTTGGAACTAGTTTGACATCAATTATACTGATTGTTGTAAAGGGATATTTTGTTGATGAATTGTTGTTGTCACATTGTGGGGGGAAAAGGTTATACATTCGTCCTTAAGTTTTCCTAAAAATGGAATGCTAGAAATGGTTAGAAATGGTCACTGAAACCATGGGGCACGACTAGCTGTTAGCTTGCAGCTAGTTGTGTCCCATGGTTTCAATGGGGAATGCTAACATGCCATTTTAGGGAAACTGAGGGACAAAATTACCGCCCACAATGTGACAATAAGTGTTTGGTGAAACATTATGCTAAATAATAAGATCCCTTTGAGCTCAGCTTTCAAAAGAAAAAGACCCACCTTCTTATAGTAGAGCTCTGTGCTGTCCGAGCTGGGGCAGGACAACCAGTATTTGGACTTCTCCCGGGCCTCTCTGCAGAGGTTCTGCAGTCTCCCCTCCATGTGGGTGTGGTAGGTTCCGTCGTCCCCCTCCAGCAGCTTACACAGCTCGACCACGGTGGGAGCGTGCAGGTCGGCCTCCACGTACGAGTTCCGCGACTGGGTCACCATCTCGTGGGGGATCTAGAGGACGATGTATCAGGAGGGGACATGAGACTCTGGGCAAACATACAGTACGTGAGTACATCAGTGCATAACACGGGCGCGACACCCGTATTAGATATATTCAACGTGGCATTCTAAATCTTAAGACGCACGTGCCATTTTGGTCTGTTGTCGACCTTCATCAGACCCCGACAGACCGAAATGTCATCCATGCTGTTTAGATTAGAATGATACGTTGAATGTTTTTCACACAAGAGTGGTCGTCCTAGCTACAGCATCTATTATTATCTCATGGTTGCACCTCTCTCTAGTTGCTAGTGCAGGAAGGTCCTTCACTCCTCAACCTGTCTCCTAATCTGTCTCCCTCTCAGCCTTCCTACTGTCTCAATAAAGAACCCTCTCTCCAGTGTCTCCTCTACTCTGTCTCCCTCTCAGCCTTCCTTCTGTCTCAATAAAGAACCCTCTCTCCAGTGTCTCCTCTACTCTGTGTCCCTCTCAGCCTTCCTTCTGTCTCAATAAAGAACCTTCTCTCCTGTATCTCCTCTACTCTGTGTCCCTCTCAGCCTTCCTTCTGTCTCAATAAAGAACCCTCTCTCCTGTATCTCCTCTACTCTGTGTCCCTCTCAGCCTTCCTTCTGTCTCAATAAAGAACCCTCTCTCCAGTGTCTCCTCTACTCTGTGTCCCTCTCAGCCTTCCTTCTGTCTCAATAAAGAACCCTCTCTCCTGTGTCTCCTCTACTCTGTCTCCCTCTCAGCCTTCCTACTGTCTCAATAAAGAACCCTCTCTCCTGTGTCTCCTCTACTCTGTCTCCCTCTCAGCCTTCCTACTGTCTCAATAAAGAACCCTCTCTCCTGTGTCTCCTCTACTCTGTCTCCCTCTCAGCCTTCCTACTGTCTCAATAAAGAACCCTCTCTCCTGTGTCTCCTCTACTCTGTCTCCCTCTCAGCCTTCCTACTGTCTCAATAAAGAACCCTCTCTCCTGTGTCTCCTCTACTCTGTCTCCCTCTCAGCCTTCCTACTGTCTCAATAAAGAACCCTCTCTCCTGTGTCTCCTCTACTATGTCTCCCTCTCAGCCTTCCTACTGTCTCAATAAAGAACCCTCTCTCCTGTATCTCCTCTACTCTGTCTCCCTCTCAGCCTTCCTTCTGTCTCAATAAAGAACCGTCTCTCCAGTGTCTCCTCTACTCTGTCTCCCTCTCAGCCTTCCTTCTGTCTCAATAAAGAACCCTCTCTCCAGTGTCTCCTCTACTCTGTGTCCCTCTCAGCCTTCCTTCTGTCTCAATAAAAAACCATCTCTCCTGTATCTCCTCTACTCTGTGTCCCTCTCAGCCTTCCTTCTGTCTCAATAAAGAACCCTCTCTCCTGTATCTCCTCTACTCTGTGTCCCTCTCAGCCTTCCTTCTGTCTCAATAAAGAACCCTCTCTCCTGTGTCTCCTCTACTCTGTGTCCCTCTCAGCCTCCCTACTGTCTCAATAAAGAACCCTCTCTCCTGTGTCTCCTCTACTCTGTCTACCTCTCAGCCTCCCTACTGTCTCAATAAAGAACCCTCTCTCCTGTGTCTCCTCTACTCTGTCTACCTCTCAGCCTCCCTACTGTCTCAATAAAGAACCCTCTCTCCAGTGTCTCCTCTACTCTGTCTCCCTCTCAGCCTTCCTTCTGTCTCAATAAAGAACCTTCTCTCCAGTGTCTCCTCTACTCTGTCTACCTCTCAGCCTTCCTACTGTCTCCATAAATAACCCTCTCTCCAGTGTCTCACTACTCTGTGCCCCTCTCAGCCTTCCAACTTCCAACTGTCAATAAAGAGAAAATACTACATGGAGAGAGGACTTGTTTTAAAGAAGAAGAAAATCATGTGACTGAGTGGTCTCGCACCTCAAACAGCCGGTTGCACTCTATGATCATGTGAGCGAGGCCCTGTGTGGCAGCCAGGTTCTCGTTCAGGTCCTTCTGGTCGGGCCTGCCGGTGGCGTACTTCCTCTGCATGGCCCTGTGGATTATATGGGAACGGAAAAACTGTTATCGACCCGGCGGAGTCCCAAGTTCCCAACCGAAGACGGCTCATAAACCTCCCTCCTCAGCTCCACAGCCATAGGAATGAAGACGTTTCATTCTCTGGTTAACCCTTCTCACTACCAAATGGTTAAGCCTTTCACTGCGACACTACAGAAGGTTTAACCCTTCCGGGCGGCCGGGTAGCGCAGCGGACTAAGCGTCTGCCTACCACCGCTGGTATCGAATCCAGCTGTCAGCGGTGCCTCCGGCTTGGCCGGTCGTCATACTGACACAATTGGCAGTGTCAGCGGGAGGGAAGCCGGTGGGTGGTAATCTGGTCGTTGTAAACAGCGACTCCTACAGGTCGGTCAGGGCGCCTGCACAGCGAGGAAGGGATCTGGGTGAGGTAGTGTGCCCTCCCACGCGTTACACTCTCCCAATGAGAGTCCTCGCTGCCAGGTGAAAAGAGGCTGCTGGCTGTCTCCTATGTATCGGAGGAAGCATGTGATAGACTTCAGGGCTCCCTAGACCGGCAAGTAGGGGGAAAATGCGCGCAACGACCAGGAAGGGGAGAGGGGAATTGGCATAACGACTAAAATTGGGATGGGAGGAAAATACAAGAAAAATAGGAGGAGAAAAAGTGAAAAAAAAAAAAAAAAATTAACCCTTTCACTGCCACACGACAAAGGGTTAACCCTTTCACAACCACACTACAGAAGGTTAACCCTTTCACTACCACACTACAGACGGTTAACCGTCTGTAGTGTGGTAGTGAAAGGTTAACCGTCTGTAGTGTGGTAGTGAAAGGGTTAATTGGCTGAGCTCTTAATACAAGAGCTAACCCTGGACAACAGGTAAATACGAGTTTTTAAAATTGCATTTACTGTGTTTTGTAGCTTTTAAAGGTTTGTTTACATTGGCGATGTCTGTAAACACTGGGGTAAAACAGACCCATATTCTGATTTACAACGGGTTACGGAACGTTCCGAAAAGCACAGTTTTCCATCTACAAATCGACCTCTTCATGGAAGTATGTGAATATAACCCACGTTATAAAATCCAAATTGGGGCTTTAAGCTATAAATTCAACGTGGTAAATTAGAGAGGTTTGTTTTGTTTGTACACAGCGTGGTCTCATATAAACCACAGAGTTGTAAAAGAATACCATTATTTTTTTTATTCCAGTACCAGACTCTTTTCACACCAACCTAGAAACAGGATCTACTGCACGCCTGGGGGCCTGGGCAAACTCAGCGACCTGGTTTATATCTATTTATACTGAGGCATGCTACTAAGGAGATCATCATATGGGGCATTCGATAGAAGGGAGGATGTACGGTATGTACTCGTCAGAACTGGAGACAAGGATGAGAATGTGTGTGATAATTGAATACACTTCCACCACCACCACCTCCTCCACCACCTCCTCCACCACCACCACCTCCACCACCACCTCCTCCACCACCACCACCTCCACCACCTCCTCCACCACCACCACCACCACCACCTCCACCACCACCTCCACCACCTCCAGCTCCACCACCACCTCCACCACTACACAACTCACTCCCCCACAGAAAAGAGAGACGCTGAACTAATTCCGAAGTCTGATCAGTGAGACCTTTCTGCCGCTTGTAAACCACAACCGCATTTGTATGCAAATATCTGCTTCCGAAAACCAAACCGTGCGCACATCCTTTGGGGAGAGAAGACTACAGGGGCCGTCTAAATGAAACACTCTCATGTCTCCAGACCCTCCCCCCCCAGAGCCTCTCCCCCCCAGAGCCGCTCCTCTCCTCACAAGATGCAAGCTCGGTTTGGTTCCGCAAGCAGAGTTTTGCCTACGAGGTGACGTCGACTGGGGGGGGGGAGGGTCTATATGCATGGCCTCTGTTCACATCGTTTACCTGGGAGAGAGATTGTCTTTCTTGAGGATGTTGAGGTGGAAGAGGGAGGGGGCCAGGCACACCGCGATGTTCATGGGAGTCATCTGGTTCTCCTCCACGGAGGAGGTGACGTCGCTCAGGAAACAGAGCAGCGTCTGCAGCACCTCCCGGTTCTCGTCCGACATCAGCATGATGGCTGCCTGGACGGCTTGTAACCTTTGGTCCTTAGGCACGTCTGAACGCATCAGAGAGAGAAAAAATTTAAGAATTGCTCTGCATTAGTGGACGAGAGAGAGAGAGAGAGAGAGAGAGAGAGAGAGAGAGAGAGAGAGAGAGAGAGAGAGAGAGAGAGAGAGAGAGAGAGAGAGAATAGTGCAATCCAAATGGATCAACAATTGGGTCGTCCTACCAATGGAAGCCAAACCATAGGATGCAAGAGATTTATCTTCAATTCTCCAATGAGTTGAGTGAGCTCTTACAATAAAATACAAGGATGGGTTCTCAATACATTTTGAATCTGCTGGAAAGGTTTTGTAATGTTTGTGTGTGTGTAAAATGGTGGAGTATATGAGAAAGACCTATGGCTCTGACAGTACTAAACATCAATACTGGGTCTAATTTCATGATTTTATATGTCTATCTTGTGTGTACCAGTGACAATCAAACCGTAAACAAAGAGGCCTATTAACTCATTCACTGCCAGCTATTATCCTTATCCTGTTCTAGCTAGGCCATGCTTTAAAAGATAGGAGTGCGTCACCTTGTTTGTAGAGCTATATCTATATTCTATATTATAGGCTATGGATACAATACTATGGTCATTTGACAGTAACTATCTTCTGTCCAAAATGCAAAAAAGAATACATTTTTTCATGAATACGTTCGCGCGTTATCCCGTGGTGAATATAAGTATAGTTTCGGAGTGATCCGGACTAATTCCTGGGAGGCTGAGTTATAGGGCGCAACGTGAATTCTACTAAAAGCATTGGCGTTTCATCCCTGGACAGGCTACTATTTCCAAATCAAATGTATATAATAGGTATTCTGTTTCATCATGAATGCATGAAAGGGGTGGGGGGTCGTTTCTGATGCTTTGACTGCCAGTAACGGCATTCGTTGTGAACACTACACACACTGATCAGCTGGATCCGTATGAGAACATTGTACAATCAAGCTGGAATTGACGTCAGATAGTCCTTACCTTTGACCGGGGCTATTCCAAAAAGAATATTCCAATTGTTTGATCGCCATCTGGTCCATCTGATGTCCATCTGGTCCACGACATAATCCGGCACAACACATGCATCGCGTGTCCCGGACACTTTTCAATGCGACCGAGTGAACCTCTAGGCTTCCCTGTACTAAAAAACTGCACATAACATAACACACGGTCTGGATCTGGCCGGTACTGCACCCTCGGGGTCCCAGTATGCCTTTTTTTTTTTTTTTTTTTTCCAAGCATGACCGACAGAAACAGGTTGAATGGGATATAGATCAGGGGAAGACACTCTGAGAAAATACGGCGAGTCCGGGAGTCGAACTCGTGTACCCCAGATCCGTGACGCGCACGGTTGTCCCCGATGCCGAAATAGCGCCGAGATACGCGGTGAGCTACTGGAGCTCCCCCCAGTATGCCTTTTAACGGACCAAATAACGATATACATGGTTGGCGTTCAACGGTTGTCGACCAAACACGTATATAAACGTTGTTGGCGCAGATTGTGTTAAGATGTTAGATCCTAATAATGAAACATTATGTGATTTAATGCTATGCCTTATTTTGACTTTGTTTATTTTATGCTTATTTTATGCCTAATCTTATGTCTGCACTTTATGCATATGTCTTTTTTACTGCTGTGAAGCACTTTGAGCTGCAATTCTTAATAATTAAATTATTATCATAAACAATTGGGTAAAAGGCTTATAATACATCTACCATTCGAACTCTAAATAATAAATACATAAATTACAGACTGGGCCTTTAACGCGCATCATCGTGAGTACAAATGGTACAAATGGTACCTCAGGTCTTCAGATTCACAGAGAAACAGCCAATCAAAAGGAAATTAAGTGAGACATTCAGTATGAGAGGCACAAGAGAGACAAGAGAGACAAGAGAAAGAAACCAGCCAGAGCCCTTACATTGATATATATGGAGGAAGGTCTCCCCCAGTTTGCTGGTGAGCAGAGGCTCAGGTAGATCTCTGAAGAACTGCTTCACCATGTCGGCCACGTCGTAGGCAGACTGGTCCTCGTAGTTCACGTCATCCGGAGAGCTCTCGTTCATCTGCCTCAGAGCCTGGATACGAGACTTCACCCCCGACTTACGAAAGAGACCCACCTAGAGGGAGAGGGCGGAAGTGTCGATGGTGACTTGATGTGATACTTTAGCCATACGCAGTGTGCTAGATAACAACGCACGGCGATACGGCGCGGGGGATTACGAGATTAACACTTTGATCGCCATGGGTTAAATTCATAATTTACCATCCCTCGCCAGCTCTATTTGTCTATGGAGAAGTTCCCCTTCTTTGCAGGGCTATAACTTTTTAAATTCTATTGCTACATTGCCATTATTATGGCCCATTCAATGTCCTATATGTATTGTTCAGGGTGTAGCAACGTTAAACTTTTTCATTCACATATTCATACTAAAATATGGTCTAAAGTATAAGTATGTTTTTATCGTTTTCTGCAGCTTTCTTCAGAACGTGATTTATAGCCCTAAATGCATTATAATGATGATGAAATACAGTTTGGTAGCGATCGGCGCGAGATGAAAGATTTCAACTGGACGTACTTCTAGAATGATCTACGTATGATCTGATGATGACCGGATGGGCGGGGGATCGTTTATAATTCCGTGGGCAACGTTAGATGATTCATCCAGAGTGGGTCATATGTTCATCATAGCAGTTTATATTGAACACGTTAGAATATAACGCTGAATCTTACCGTATGTTCCTCGCGCCGTTGGACGATCAGCGTGGAGTAGACCGTTTTCGATTATGGGATATAGAAATGCCCGATCCATTTCCAGGTTGTATAATAGTATATACGTCCAAATAACGTTGTTTATTGAGTTAGGGCGAGCGATCTATTATCCAGTGTTTCAAGATGGAGTCGCGGGAGCTATAGAGAGTGGCCGGACCACATTTGCATGAGTACTACTGGTTCAAAGGTTAATATCCGGTTGGCGATCTGCCGATCGGCCACCAGATTGCGCTCTTGAACCGCTAGAGAGTTGAGAGGAGATCACACTTGTGTCTCAGGGCCCCGGAAAGGAAATATGATTTCGATGACAGATTTTTGAAATATTGACATCAAAGACGAGTTAAGGCGTCCTCGGCGGAATGAGCATGGCGGAGAATGACGAGTTCTGGTGTTTTCGGCGGTTAAAGTGTTAAAAACGGGAAATGTTCCCCGTCCACGTTTGCATGAACTAACTATTTACAAAACTGTAACTACACAGCGCTTACACTTTTTTTTTTATATAATATTATGTAGATTATGTAGGGTTGTAATACAAAAAAGGCCTGCACACTGACCAAGAAATATATAGAGAGAGAGGCTCTCTGGAAGCAAAAAAAATTGCTCTGGAAGCAAAAAAACTGGTTTGAAGACCGAAACGGTCAACTTTTCTTGGTGTCACTTTAGAATTATCTTAAACTTATTATTAACTTTAGATAATTATCTTTTTATTTTCGTTTCTATATAATTTCAGTGTGGAGGCCTTTTCTTTATTACATTGGACTATTATGCTGGCCTCTCGCATCTGGCCCACAGTACACCAGCACAAACCTTTCTATATCATTGATTATGTAGGGTTGCCAGCCTGTCACACAGGTGGCGGGGGGCTTATGCTTTTAGATATCATCTCGCAGCATGTTAACATTACTGTCATCAGTCATTTGAATGGTAGTTGGTTACATAAATAATGGATAGATTTCATTGTAATTAGTATTTACAAATTTTAAATTGAAGGGGGAAAAGGGTATTTTAGAGCACAAAACAAATAGTACACATGTTGTAGGCCTACCCGAGAGGTCAGTGTGCAGAAGTGCAACCTTTCATCACAGTTACTCACAATACATCACTGTTTATGTTACTGCTGGTTGTAACTGTATGAGTGTATATGTGCATATGCAAAACTGAGGATCACACACTTCACTTAAAGGAACAGGCCACCATTATGGCAAATGCGCTTTACCATCCTCTCCAGAGTCAGACAAGAACACGCTCTCTGTGCGTTCAGTAGAAAGTTATCCAGCTTAGCACAAATTAATAGAAGCGGATATGGATCAGCTAGCCTAGCTGTTGGCCAAAAACACAGTTTTAAGCTAGGCTAGTGGTCTGTAGGCCTATCTGCTTCCATAAATAGTTTGTGCTAAGCTAGGTTAGCGGCTAGCTTGCAGGTAGATAGCTTTCTAATGAAGGCACAGAGAGGATGGTATCTATCTTCTTGTCTGACTCCCCTAATGTTGGTGTGTTCCTTTAAGCATTGCATTCTGTAAATTGTGACAGATTCTATGTGACGGGGCCTGTTGTGAGATTGTGAGTGTGTGTGTGTGTGTGTGAGAGAGAGAGAGAGAGAGAGAGAGAGAGAGAGAGAGAGAGAGAGAGAGAGAGAGAGAGAGAGAGAGAGAGAGAGAGAGAGAGAGAGAGAGAGAGAGAGAGAGAGAGAGAGAGAGAGAGGGGTGACTGACCTGGTCAAGACACTGGCTCCTGAGGTAGCGCAGGGCCTGCTGCAGGCTGAGGGGCAGGGGCTGTCCGGAGCGCTGGACGTGCACTATCAGAGGCACACCAAACACATTCTTGTCCTTATAGTCCGGCCCTTTCATTCTCTTCATGAACTTTGGCACTGACCTGTCGAGGAACATCAACATAACATCTTCAACACATCGGACATGGCAATCCTCCTGTTGACATCATCCAGTGGAGCTACCCATCCTCCTCACGACAGAACTATAGGATTGATTTACAGTTGAAAATCGGCGAAGTGGCCCTTTAATTTCCCAACCGTGCTCAAAAGCACTGTGTGACACTCACCAGGTCCAGCCATGCTTGTTGGACATGGAGTACTTCTCCATGATGGCAGTGAGACGCAGTAAAGAAAACTTCTGCAACAAACTCAGTTGGCCTGCCGATTGGTTGGTAATCTGCAGGGAAGCTACCGAGTGGCTGAGACGATTGGATATCTGGAAGCTGGGCCATCGTAACCTGTAGGCAAAACAAGACGCACTTTAGAGATAAAGCTACGTTTTTTAGTGAAAAACACTGTTAAAAGACTAGTTATTTGTAGCTACATCGACAGCATGAAATTAAAGTTTTGATAATTAAAGTCCAGCTTATATTTCAATGATAAATTGAAAAAAGCATTTTTCATCACATATCAAGGCAAAAAATTGGTCAACCTTACCGATTGGGCCGCGTGAGCGAAGCCCCGACTCCCGAGTCCCTCCTCTCCCTGAGCCGTGTGGAGTCGGCCTCTAGCGACACTCTGTCCCTGTCCCCGTCGCTGGGGGTGGTCTGACCCTCCGTCACGGAGTTCCCCTCAAAGTCTAATGTGATCTGACTGGACGACTGGAGCCCCGTTGTCTCCTCCCCCTCCCCCTCCCCCTCCCCTTCCCCCTGCGCCAGTCCTTCCCCTCCGGGCAGCACATTCCTGGACCAGTGGTCCACTATCTGCTGGAGGCCGTCCACGTGCAGCAGGATGTCGTCCAGATGCGGGAACAGATCCTCCTTCTCCAGGTCCATCAGATCTCCGGTGCTGGCGTACAGGTGGGAGCCCGGGACGTTGTCGTAGACGCTGACGCGGCTGCCCCTGGTGCAGCACTGGGTGACGGGTCTCGGCTGCTCCCTGGCGCTGGGGAGTAACGCCGGGGAGTCCAGGTGCATGCTGCCCGTGTGCCAGTTGATGGAGGCGCCGTTGGTGGGCGACAGGCTCTCTATGGACAGTGCTTTGGGGAAAGTTCCCGGCTTGTGGTCCTTGGGGATATGAACCACCAGGTCTTCGTAGGAACAGAATTCATTCCTGCGGTTCTGCTCCGCCACCCTCTTCACCTGGGCCCCGGCGAAGATGTCCACGTCCTCCAGGTACATGCCGCTGCGCTTGTGGTCGGCTCGGTGAAACTTGCGCTCCTTCAGGCTGGGCGTGCTGACGGCGCTGCCGCTGGAGTGGCTGCTCCCCTCGCTGCTGGACTGGGACGGCGGGACTCTGCCGGGCGGAGACTCCAAGGCCCCGCCGTCTCCGTTTATAATCTCCACGCAACGCAGCGTCTTCAGAGACCGGGGCTCCTGCTGTAGCACCGGAGCGCCGATGACCAGCGACTTGCGACCCCTTCCTAGCGTCCCCCGCGACCGCAGGGTCTCCATGCGCTTCAGGAAGTCTTTGGCACGTAGGCGGCCCGTCCTGCCATGCTTAGAGGGCAGAGAGCCGTAGTGGGGGATGTCGTTGGGGATGTGGGGCAGGGTGAGCGAGGTGGAGTCCGGCATGGCCGCGGAGTCGGAGTAGGTGCGGTTGGAGCCGTCCGAGTCTTCTGTGCTGAGGCCCCTGTGCCCGCTGCCTCCGCTGCTCTCGCTGTGCAAGGAGGAGACCTCCGGCTCGCTGAGGTCCGTCAAGACGCTCTCGCTGCTGGTGGTGGTCCTCAGAGCCAAGCCGTCCCGGGAGGGCTGGCCGTCTCCCAACAGGCAGTCGATGTCCTGCAGCCTGGACCAACGCCGGCTGGTCCACTCAAATGTCCATTTGTCACTGATAGCAAACACGTCTTCTTCATCTGAGTCTTCACTCTGGGCACACACAGGGAATCGACGAGGGCAAATCAATAGGTTTCCTCACATCACAATCATTTCTCATGACATGTCGTAAGTAATGAGGTCATGTCAAAGCCATTACTACAGAGGACGTTATTTACTCGAGTTGCCATGGGGTCTGTATTTCCCAGAAATATGGGTCAAGAGTTTAATTCATTCACTAGAAGTTAGAGAATATTAGAGTGACTATTCTTATCAGGTTTCACTTTCTCCACTCCTCAACTACATTATAGACAGCTATAGAATTCTGGACTTAATTTACATCTAACAACCACAATCTTCTCTAAGAACAAAATCTTATCAAATGGGGGTTCCGCATCATCAATCTAATAATAATAATAATAATAATTTCTAGAGGATTATTAATAATAATCTAGCGGTTCTTAAAAAAACAAAAAAAGATTGAGAACCACAGAATTGGATAAATACAACAAAAATAACGATGTATGTTAACCTCGCTAACCAGATGATCTAAGTTCCTACCCATTCATCTAGCTTGCGACGTTAGACCTGTGTTGCGTCACAGTATTATCTACTGTAGCCTATGCCAGAACAGAGAGACGAATGACATCGGCAGGAAATAGCCGGAGGTTGCGTTTGCTCAGATTCGATAACGTTTTATGGCCGCTAATGTGATATAACACCACATAATCTATTCAGCTGTTCCTATTCATGGGTCAAAAGTCCTAATATAAGGCTGCATTGCATCGTGGAGAGAAGATGAAAAGAGACCACATCAAAAGACACAGACGCGACAATAGCAAAATCTCAAATATCGTAGAATCTAGGTTAAAGGGATGACGGTAGCTTATATTTTTGTTGTTGTAGGAAGCAGATACATTACCGGAGACTGACCTTGTAAGAAAATAGTATGTGGACACTGAGGTAAATATGCTAACGTCACTGACAAGAACTGACCCAAGGCACCAAGCTATTTCAAGGCAGGGATCACGTCAAAACCCTCAAAGGATACATCTGATACATAGTCCCATCAGCATACAATGAACAAGACCAATTCATATACAATTTAAAATATATATATATGAATAGAATAAAGTAATAACAGTAAATAACCGTTTTCCACTCACTTTCTTCTTAGGAAGGTTCACATCAAGTTTCATGGAGGCACACTTGTTCAAGGTGTTGAGTCGTCTGGAAACAAAACACAAAAAAGGACCCAAAGATGATTGATCTGAACAAAACAACACAATACTCTCACAGAACCCAGACCAGTAGGACCAGTGGAGTTTCTCGACTGGATCAGAGCTTCCCCTATATTCCCACGTGCTGTGCTGTCAAGCCCTGGAGCTAACCATACCGGATATATAGGATCTGCCCATTTCCATAACTGCCATAATCCAATTAAGCCTGGTAATTGTTGCTCTGGACTTCTTCCTCTCTCGCTCAGGTCTAATTGAGTGTGACTTGAAGGCTGGCCTGTTGTGGTCAGGAGGGAGGTGTGAGTGAAGTGTTGTCCGTGGTCAGCTCCGAGCCCAACAATCTCTGCTCCAGTCACAAACTTTTAATGCTTTTCTGTGATTCTGCCTGTTGCTGTAGACATGCAAAGACAACCACTGACCACAGACCCTCCCCATCCATTGACGCCATTACGCACCATAATCAACAATATGATCTATTAACCAGACAAGTGGCTTTCTCAATCTTCTATGGAGGCTCGAATTGTGTGTAAGTTACCTAAACGCAAGCATGAAAAATAGTCCCTGTTTGGAATTTGGCTTACAAGCGCACACATTGGATAATAATTACCACTGAAATACGGTTTAATTTTCTCCACTGAATTTATGTTGGTTTTAATTCATTCATCACCAAAAGCTCTGTGAGTAACAATGGAGAAATTATATTTTCCATAAACAATAAAGATGGAAACGATGACAGCTGGGAGCATATGCCAAGAGATTAAATGTGTGTGTGTGTATGTGCACGTGTGTGTGTGGGGGGGGGGCTGCTGGCACACAGAATATACATACAGTATAAATAATTTAAGGCCAGTCAAAGCAGTGTGCGTATGAACCAATCATAACACTGGGGCGACAGATGACCAATCCCAAATAACCAAACAGCTCGGCTAAAGGGATCATCTGTGATATGATCATTGTAAACTAAACAGCTCCATATATCTTTCATGGTTTATTCTTTTTGCATGTAATTATTAACATTGTGCAGGCTATTGGACTGTATACAGTGGAGAGTGGTCGAAGAGATGGGAGAGAGGGGGGTGACTTACAACAAAGCTCATGAGCCACGGATTCAACCCACAATATCCACAATGTGAATAAGCAGTGTTGTGCCTTAGGCCACTGAGTGGGACAACCAGTTTCTGTATTATTCTGTGGCAGGAAAAAGCTTCAGATGTAGTGTAGGGACGTAGCTAAACTACAAGTTCCCAGGGTTCTTACTGTAGCTATAGGGCCCCAATGAAATGAGAGGAGAGAGAGAGAGAGAGAGAGAGAGAGAGAGAGAGAGAGAGAGAGAGAGAGAGAGAGAGAGAGAGAGAGAGAGAGAGAGAGAGAGAGAGAGAGAGAGAGAGAGAGAGAGAGAGAGAGAGAGAGAGAGAGAGAGATGAGGGAGAGAGAGAGAGAGAGAGAGGGGTTTGGGGCCCCTTACTCTGCAGGCCTTAAGAGCTTTGAATATGGTGGTTATAATGGGGGTAGACTAGTCAGGGATCAAAGAAACTAGTAGAGAGCGGGAAATATCATATTCTATCAAACCCATCCACAGTATGAAGGGTGTGATACAAGTGTTTACCGGGCCACACATGTCATGTTACCTCGAAGCCACAAGAATCAGGTTGTGGCTCTTATTGTCTGCTATTCATCCCACTGCTACTTTGGAATTCAGATGAGTGGCTTTAGGGTTGTTTAGAGTCACAGTATATTGAGTTGCGCGAGGCATGCCTCATGCTCCCCCTACTCTCCTCCCGGTCGCCATAGTGACCCTGGTAACTTGTTTTCATCTCTGTTTGAGAGAATGCTTAGATTGTCTTTCCCTAAATAGAAGTAGGCTAATGGTGAAATGTTAGAGAATGCTTAGATTGTCTTTCCCTAGAAGCTAATAGTGACATGTTGTCAGACGTTGACTCTGTACTCTATATGTTTATCGCAGTTATAAAATAATAACAAAACATTTAAATACAATTATAATAATAGAAGGGAAGTATAATCAAATAATATTAATATTTATAACCCCCAAAATAATACTAATAAATCCCATTGTGTCAAGACATGTAGCCTACGCGTCATGAGATATATTTTAAATAGTAGCGGCAAACCACTCAAAAATGCATAATGGTTTCTTATTCATCCAAAGTAATTATTTGTCCTTGACATTTTGTTTAAGGTCATGAGTCATTTGAAAAACAAAAGAAATGACCCAAAGATGATTGATGTGTACAAAACAACACAATACTCTCACAAGGAAGAAACGGAACCCCGACCGGTAGGGATCAGATTGTCCTTCCCTAAATAGAAGTAGGTCTGAATACACTGCACTTCCCTGGAGCGAGTTGAGAGCTGAGTGCTTGTTGGCATCAACTTACTATCAAGTGACTCACAACTGGGCTACGGCCATCTGTCACACTCAGACCTAAAGGGTATTCACTGTGACGGAACTACTCCACCGTGAATCACTGCGACGTCAGTACAGTAAGGCTAGCCGGGTTCACTGGTTACCTGCAAAGAGGTTCCACGAGATCTTTGTCCAGAAAGTCATGGTCTTTTTTCACGGGAGAGATGTCAATGGGGAACTGGGAATCTGAGGGAAAGAAACAAAATCCATGAATTTATTTAATAAAACCTTTATTTAACCAGGCAAAATCCCATCGAGACCAAGTATCTCTTTTGCAAGATACTTTCAAATGTATTAAAAGTAGGCGCTGTTATTATATATATATAATATATATATATATATATTTTTTTATTATTAGGATTAGCGGTCAAGAAAGTAAAGGCCACAATCTAGTGGCGGAGCGGGTCGGGGTGTTGGTCCTGGGGGGTCCTGGGGTGGGAGGAAATGTCTTTTGTGGTGTCTATTGTGGTGTCTGTAATAGTATAAGTAGATGTTTTATGTTTTTTTTTTATGTTCTGTATTTATTTATTTATTTATTTATTTATTTATTTATTTATTTATTTATTTATTTATTTATTATTTATTTATTTATTTATAATGAAAAAAGTAAAAGAATTGTATTGCTAATGTCATTATTGTTATTATTATTGTGGTATTGTGAGGTCTTGTTATTATTATTACTGTATTGTGTTTGTCTTGTTTTGTGTATAAAAAAAAATGTATAAAGGATTCAGCATTCCAATGCCTTGACAGATGTGAACATTATCACCCTAATAAGATGATGTGGGCTAAGGGGTGGGCCGTATATATTTTCAACCACATTTTTTTTTTTTCCAGTAAGACATCCAAGGACAGAAAGACCTCATACTTGTTTTAGACATAATGATGCTAATGGGGAGAGACAGGATTTGCCCAAATAACAGCGCTCAGGCTTGTGCAGGCATTACGGCTCGCTTCGGGCATGGGCCCCCCTCTCTTACATAACCTCAAGAGACTAAATCCAGACCTTGTGAATCTAGCATTCCAGCTCACTTTTTAGGGGAAAAACCACGGCACGTTTATCTGAGTGAAAACACAGACCCCGGCAGCGCCCCCCGTCTGTTCTAGTTGAGGGGAGTTCTTGGAAAACCCGACTGTTCTTCAATGAAAACGTTTCGTCATCGATGGCAATTTTAATAAATGGCCAGCATCATCAGAACCGAAGCCCTTGAAACTAATTTCTTCCCCCCTTTTTAAGTCTTGTACTTATTCTACTTATATTCGACTGTAGTAGTGACTCTCCCTGCACACTGATTGGTCGAAAACTAACGTCAATAAAACAGCCCAGAAATCTGGTGTCAGTGTACTTTCCTTTACAATCACCTACAATCCCTGTCACTGGGAGATTTAACGGCACTGTGTGTAGACATCAAAAGGCCTGGCTCAGAAGCCAGGACGGTTCTAAAGGGGAAAAGAGCCACAAAAAAAAAAGAATATCGAGAGCTATGATAAAAATCCACTTTTCCCATGACCTCTCTCTTGTAGTTTGCTGGGCATGTTTGCGTAGTAACTCTAGTTCAGGACAGAGCGGACGTAAAAGCAGACAAGGTTCCTCTCTCTCTCCCTCTCTCTCTCTCTCTCTCTCTCTCTCTCTCTCTCTCTCTTCCTCTCTCTCTCTCTTTCCGGCCTCTCTCTCTCTCTCTCTCTTTCCGGCCTCTCTCGCGGGTTGAAAAGAGACATCAGGCGCCTGAGGACAGTTGTATAAACGAAGCTGGAGTGTGCAGCAGTGTGGTACGGTAACAGACGAGGGAAACGCTACGCTCCATTATTCAGTCCTCCTCTTAAAAGGGAAAAGAACCACATCAAAGCCACATTCAACAGTGCGTCGTTTCACAGAGCAGACATTCAAATAGAAATTAAAGTGCCATTTTTAAGTTCATTACTCATGTCCTTTCTTTTGGTTCATTGGCGTATTACCTCATTATACTCTGTGTCACGTGACAAAGCGTTGCGGATGCGAGGTGGGAGACATGAGGTGGGTCTTCCGGGTGTTTTCATTATTATTTGTATTTTTTTTTTATTTGTATTTAAGTTTATTTCAAATAATGCAACAACAACAAACAGACAACAAGTACTACAGATAGAGCCATAAGCCATTCAAATATATAAAAAACACAAAAGTCTAACTGAATTTTGTCATTTAAAAGGAGTGGGAAGAAGTATACACTTAACCCCACCCCTTTTTCCTCATCATAATTTACTCATTTAGAAACAACCTACTCCCTTTATGGTCAGACTCATAATGAATAATAAAAATGAACTTAGTTAACGAAACGTTTTTTATTCATTCCTTATTAGTATTAGCCACTTTGATGAACAAAACTGTAGGTTACCCTGTATAGTTCATCATCTAGCCATTTTATATACACTGTATATACACATATATTTTTACTGTATATTATTGTATTTTATTCTTACGACTTCTCTTATCATGTCTATTTTTTATTTTATTTACAGTATTTGTATTTTGCACAATCCAGGCGGGCATGGCCACCTACATTTCACTGCATGTCTTGTGTATGTGACAAATAAAACTCTTGAATCTTGAATATATACAACTACATACATACATATGCTTCAGACATACATTACCTTCAAAGAGCTGAGCATATTGCGGGAATCCTGCTGCACGCAGCCAGTCGCACGCCTCCTTCGCCTCGATTTCTGAAACACAGCAAAAGGAACGCTTTTGTCAGTCTTTATCTTAAAGGTAGAATGAGCTACCCAAATGTAAACAAAACGGGTAGCCCTGCCACCACCGACCATCTGAAATGAGAACAGAGACGTGTTTTCATTCTCCCAGTCGATTGACAAGAGCTCTCGACACAAGGACGGACACTAGACGACGCATGGATGTGAGTTTCCAATCGTGCTTTGCCATGTTCTGTGGCCGCTAAAGATTTGTTTTACATTAGTGATGTTTGTGAACAGCGGAGTATAACAGATTAGTGTTGTCAAAAATATCGAAAAATCTATACATATCGATTCTGAATATTTAAAACGGTTTCAATAATCATTTCCCGAAATATCGATATTTAATTATTTAAAAAGATTTTTTTTTCTTTCTTTTTTTATATAAGGAAGTTGCATTGTTCATTTCAATACCTGTAATAGTACAGTAGTCCACACACACACACATGTGCATTCAGTTAAGTCGGAATATGACTGTAATACAAACAGTTCAGTTTGTCAGGTACATGCAACACAGATTACAGTGTTTACATCTGTCTGCTTGAGAAAATACCATGTTCTGCAATAAAAATGATTGAAGTGAGATGAACAGTTATTTTTAAATGTGTGATCTAAAGATAAACAAAGGGTTTTAAAAGTGTTATATATCTTCTCTTATAGTACCAGAGAGAAGCTGAGGAGAATCAACCAGCAACAAAAGCTACATTTATAAAATTGTATTTTTTAAGATTTACCCTTTTTCCCCCGTGGTATCGAAAATGGTATCGAATATCGATACTTTTCAAGGTATCGTATCGAAGTTCGAAATTCCAGTATCGTGACAACACTATAACAGATGTGTATTCTGATTTACAGTGGGGTTAGGGAAGTTCCAACTAGCGTATGTTTCTGCCTAGAGATCAAACTCTTCCAAGACTGCATGTGAATATACCACACACATTGATGTGGGCAAACAAATCACGTATTGGAGCTTTTTAAGTTCAACAAAACATGGGAAACAAAATCGTAGCAAGCATCACGGAAGTGCAACTCCTCATGGGAGAAATATGAGAAACACAAAGGACTGGGACGTCTCTCCGCCTGAAACCGTCCTGTTGAGGATTGTTAAAATGCACGTTACAGCAAGATATGCATTCTAAAATGATCAAGGATTGCACAAAAAAAGTGTATACAAAAAAAACTTTCACTACCACACTACAAAAGGTTAATGCTTTCACTACCACACTACAGAAAGTTAACCCTTTCACTACCACACTACAACGTGTTAGCCCTTTCACTACCACACTACAATGGGGTTAACCCTTTCACTACCACACTACAGAAGGTTAACCTTTCACTACCACACTACAGAAAGTGAACCCTTTCACTACCACACTACAACGTGCTAACACTTTCACTACCACACTACAAAGGGGTTAACTTCACTACCACACTACAGACCGTCTGTAGTGTGGTAGTGAGAGGTTAACCTTCTGTAATGTGGTAGTGAAAGGGGTTAAATACAACATAGAATAGAATAGAATAGAATAGAAATACTTTATTCATCCCGAGGGAAACATAAATCCCAATCCTAATAAATAAACCCTCCAAATATCAGACACTCTACTAGGCGGAGGTAGCCTAGCCCTGCTCCTCAACTCTCACATGGAGGGGCATGAGACCTTACATAACCATCTGCAATAGGTCCCGCTTTGTATGGTACTTACAGGGTCCAAACTGAGAACAAAGCCTGAATCAAGAGGAAAGCCGCCATACAGAGGTCCATGCTGGTCAGTAGACGTTACAGCAGGCCCTCTATACATCTACCACTGCAACGGAAAGGTAGCAAAAAGAGATGACCGACCATGAGAGAAACCGAATGTATCCACATTGTATCCTAGGGCATATACTAATAGAGAAGAAACCACTTAAATAAGCAAAACCCAGCTGACTCCTTGAGATGCCCAGACTCATGTCTATCCCCGGCAGCTGTCTCTCTCTCTCTCTCTCTCTCTCTCTCTCTCTCTCTCTCTCTCTCTCTCTCTCTCTCTCTCTCTCTCTGTCTCTCTCTGTCTCCCCCCCCCCCCCCCCCCACTCTCGGGCTCTGCTGACCCACACAGCACATGACATCTCCAGGCTCCAGACCAGAGCCCCTGAGGTCAGGGAAGTTCCGCCACTTAACCGCGAGAGGAAACCGGCCATCGCCACTCTTCCATTAATGTTAATGGTTGTAGCTGCCGTTTACTGCCACGGGAAGACAGGCAGACAGACAGACAGACAGACAGACAGACAGACAGACAGACAGACAGACAGACAGACAGACAGACAGACAGACAGACAGACAGACAGACAGACAGACAGACAGACAGACAGACAGACAGACAGACAGACAGACAGACAGACAGACAGACAGACAGACAGACAGACAGACAGGCAGGCAGGCAGACAGACTGACAGATTGACAGACTGACCGACTGAGTCACACACAGCTAATGAGACACACATTCCGGTTTACAAGAAGAGGCTAAAACAGTTCCAGAGTTCCAGAACCAAAAATACAGTATAGGAGTATAGGAGAAGCGAGAGGAAAACAAACAAACAAACAAGCAAATAAACAATTATTCACTCAAATGCTAATATGCTTTATAATGAAATAGTTTGTCTCCAAACTGGAGTAAGAATCAGTCTCAATCAGAATACACACATACAAAAAATACTCCTAAAATGCTATAATGGCTATAATTTATGCCAATATTTATCCCTAATTCCTTATCATAAAACAATGTCTTTACAGAGTTAGGACCATTGCAACTACAGTACATGTGTGTGGTAAATTAAACCATAAAAACATCATACAATGTACAGTAAGGACATCTAAAAATCAAGTATGAAACTGTCAAGCGCTGTTACAAACCTTTCTGTTGACAAAACTCCCTCTGTCACTTATCCCAATGTATCCACCAATGTTTCATCCGGCTCCCCCTTGATGTAAAGAATGACTCTGGGTCATGACTGGGTAATAAATATCACAACCTGGCAGAGCCCTACAAAAGCTGTACTCTCCACCCCTTATCAAACAACGGTGCTCAACAAAGCATCTGTCGCAAATAATGACCCGCCACCTCTTCTAATGGTGCTCCTTTCATGCAATTTGGGTGTCTGGTTCACTCCCTGTCTGAGGCTGTCACGCTAAAACTGAAACTGAAACATGGGTTCATTCATCAGTCGCGGGGATCCTGGCTCTGCGTAGAAAAAAACACTACCATCTCCTCACCCCCGTCGTAAAAAACCCTGTTCCACTTCCAACATCACCACCCGGGACTCCACCTGCGACTCGCCTCATGTCCCCTGTGTCACGGTGGAAAACAAAAAAATCTATAAAAAGTGACTTTGGTCTTCTGACCCAACAACGACTGAATAAATATTAACAGTATCCCCCCCCCCCCCCCTCCATACGTCCTTGGATGCCAAAAAGAAAATCCACGGTGTTTACTCAATTAACCTGCATGGTGGAGATTAGCCGTTTGAGTCAACATGTGTTCGGTCGGCCTCGACCACTACGACCCGCTGCTCCGTTCCCACCTGTATCATCAGGGGGAGTGGCTAGCCTCCTCTCCCAGGTGAATAATATCAGCCATGCATTGTTCCACCACGGTACAACATTAGAGTGAGAGTGCCGCCGGCCCCCCCCCTCCTCTCACTGCCCCACAACCGCCGGTTCACCTATTGGGGACGCTAGGAAACAGGAGCTGGGAATTCCTCTCTCCGTTTGGCATTCTGTAACCCTATATGTGGACACCCTGTCCTCTCTCATCCCTTCTTTTTTTTCTCCTCTCTGGGAATCTCTGGGTGGATAAAAAGCCCCGGGGCTGGCAACGCGCCAGAGAGCGAGTGCTCGCGTTTACTATCTAAAGCCCACAGCTTAAAAACTGTGTACAGTATAAAATTGCAGGGCCACAAAGAGATGAAACCCGGCCGGGTCTGTGACACAATAGCCCGGAATGCCAACAGCAGTGTACCACTAGTAAATGCGTGGCACAAGTGTCCCGGAGAGACCGAACCTACCTCTCCCTTTACAATGAAACTTATGCAACGCTACCACACAGGGACACGTTGTTGTTGTTATGCAACCCAGAGGTATGGCATGTAGCAATGTGCCCCCGGAGGAAGGACATGGCACAGTTCCACGGTCCTTTTAGGACGGAGACGGTAGCCTACGAGGGCTAGTAGAACACGGCGGCTTTGGAGGCCTCCTTCACGTTCCGCCACTTCCACTAGACGTTGTGTTTATTGAGCAGGAGCCAGTGTATGTATATACAGACTCGAACCTTTCAAGGATTTTATGGATCTGTTGTGATGTCTGGAATTGTAATGCCGACAGCGAAGCTTGAACTGTAATGAGTCATGACAACAACCCTCTTCTCCCACACTCTCTTTAAATAATCAGTTATTGTGAATAAAGAGGTATTTACTTAATCATTTTATTTTTTTTACTCCTGTCCTCCAAACACTCACACATGCCTCGAGGAGCCTCACTTCAGGTTCCGTCGACTTGGAGAACGACACCAAATAGCAACCGGCAACAAATAGTTGTTTACTCACGGGGTACTTTCATCATATAGCCATGTGCGTTGATATGTCCTGGGAGACTCTTCTCAAGAGTGTCTCTCGACGTGTCGGAGCATCTTCATTCCCACGCTGAGACACATCCTGCTCTCTCTCTCCCTCTCCCTCTCTCTCTCTCTCTGAAGACGGCCTGCTGTTCCGACTTGGAGCCAAAGCTTTCTCCTCGCCCCTTTCCATCTATCTCCCCCAACAACCATATGCCTGTCCCCCTGCTAAATCTCACCACCAGACCACCCCCTTTCAGTGGCTGGTTCCCCAATGTTCTGCCTCCTCCTCCCCGCTCCTTGTGCCCTACCCTCCTACCCATGCTCTGCCCATGACAAGTCTTTCCTACCCCACACTCAGCACATTTCTTGGCTGCACGCAACGCCTCGTAGCGATGTGGAGCCTTTCCTCTAATAAACACCCGTACGGAAAGCGTTTATAAAAGTTCACAAGAACACGGACGACCGACCGTTGTGTGTTTTACAATTCAAGTGTGCTTTCAGACCGATTCACTGTGACGTGAATTCAACTTTAAAGCAGAACAATGTTTTACTTTGAGGGGGAGAAGAAGGGGGAAGTGTCTCAAGGGTCCAGATGTGTTGTTCCAGCCGAATCCACAGGATGGAAAAAACGTAGGCCGCTGAAGAGGGAAAACCATGACCTAAACGAGCAGCAATCAGCAGCGGTGAATCACGCGAGACACTCAGCTTGTACAAGGCTCAGTGTTAACATCCCCAGAACTATCTGTCTGACTGCTTCCTCTGCCCGCGTCTCGACCCCTTTGTCTGTGGGTAAAGTCAATGAATGAAAGGCATTGTGGAACCTTTTAGTCATTAGAAACAACATCTATGAGTGTTCCTAAGTCTCGTCACAGACAAAAGAATGAATCAATATTATCAACAGTAAGCTTATCTTGAGGATACCTGAAGAGATATACTTGAAAATAAACAAAACAGTGGTCCTCGATTGGTGTGCCTGGGAAGTCCTGAATTTCCCAAGGGGATTAATAAAGGATCATCTTATGTCAGTTCAGGTGTATTGTATTGTATATTTGTATAGTGTTGGGACTTATTCCTCTTTTACCTTTTTACTGTATGAAGCACATTCTCGGGGGCTCATACAGAACCAAGCATTTTACTGTAATGTACATGTACTTTATACGTGACAAATAAAACAAAACTTGAAACTTGTACTTGTTCAGCTTTGAGATGTTGCTCAAATGTAAAGCGTGTCAAACTGAAATGTTACATTCTCTTCTTAAAAAACAACGAAGGCAGCCTATAATAATATCTTTGTCCAATCAAAGTTGATCGTTTTGCTCCCAGCTAACAGCTGCTCATATTCTGCTCTTGTATGATAATTCTTCCCTTAATATGACATTTACAAGCTAAAGTATTTGGTTATTAGGTGTGTCTTTTATTTTATGATCATTATTATTCTTGAATAAGTATGTCTTGGCATCAAATGGATTAGAGCCACTGCCTCTACTGGGAGCCGACATGACAGATCACTAAATGTCTGAAATGTATCCGCCTTAGGAAGATGTCATTCATCGATAAAAAAAATATTCACAATTTTAAAACAAAATGGGGGGGGGAGTTCACAGAAATCCACTGTGTGAGAGCGCAGGAAATCCCATTAGTTTAAATGCACGGCTGAGAAGACAGGCGTCTTAAATCACTGGAGTTTTGGCACGACACCGTGATTATGTAACGGCATCACATCCATCCACGATTTCCAATAGCGCGTGAGTACCTTTCCATATGGCGGCCGTTTCTAATGTGCCTGCCTCTCTGTTCCTGATATCCCTGCCCCCTCTCCCCTTGTAAGACACGTCTCCTCTAACCCACTGGGGTCGGGATGATCTTTAAATGTACAAACAACCGACGACAAGATGACGCAGGCAATCCACTTAAGGCAGTTTAACACACGACACTTAATAAAGCCACTTTACACTAACTGGAGTTTCATAAATACACTCCCGAAACAAAGCATGCAAGCCACGCAGAAATGTACTATCAGTGTGTAAATCCTTCCAGACATGCATCTTCCCGTCCCATCCCCTCCCCACACCACTACCGTAGTAGAGAATGTTGAATGAATCAGCCAGACAGGCCAGCAGAATACGTTGGTAACAAAACTGACCCCCCCCCCCCCCCCCCCCCCCCCCCCCCACCAGACTCCAGTCCATTACTGTACACATGTGACTGTCTGCATCAAGAACACCTGGAGAGAGAGAGAGAGAGAGAGAGAGAGAGAGAGAGAGAGAGAGAGAGAGAGAGAGAGAGAGAGAGAGAGAGAGAGAGAGAGAGAGAGACGGGGGTCTGGCTGGTGGCTGACTGTCCTTACAGAGAGGTGTTGTGAGTGACAACAGGCTGGGTGACGTATAGATGAGGAGGCCTCCTCTCTTCCCCTTCCATGACGCTGATTCCATACAGACACCTATTCACAGCTAGCAGTCTGTCTCTAAGGTAGAATTAGACAGACGGGGGGGGCCCCCCGCCTCTAGTCCGCCCAGACACCACAACATCAGATGTCTCATGCCTAAAATAGTCCAACATTTTCCTTCTGTCTTAAGATCTCAACTGTAGTGTGCATGGAGGAGCAAACAGGTTAAAGGAAGTTTTCTCTCTGTGCGTTCAGTAGAAAGATATTCAGCTGCAAGCCTAGCCTAGCTTAGCACTAATGAATAAGACACTAGCCATAGCTACAGAGTAATACAGACCACTAGCCTAGCTACAGAGCCGATACAGACCACTAGCCTAGCTTAGCACTAGTGAATAAGACCACTAGCCTATAGCTACAGAGCATACAGATCACTAGCCTAGCTTAGCTTGGTATCCATCTTCTTGTCTGACTCTGGAGAAAACACATTTCCCATAATGTTGGCGTGTTCCTTTAAGTGATAGCCAAAAGACAAATATCACCACACACAAGCCACACATGTTAGACACTAGACTAGAGTGTGGAGGAGACCCCTTGAGATTGACTTGCGGTATATGTAAGAGTTAAGGTCCTCCTGAAGGGGGCGCCGCTGGCAATGCACAAGGTGGATTAATATTTCGGTGCCCCGGTCATTCACCCCAGTGTCGTGGGAATAAAGCCTGTCCTGTTTTCCTGAGTAGGTTTTAATTAACAGGGAGCCCCGTGTCCCATAGACTCTCAGCAGGCAGCATCCTCTGCACAATATGCCACAATCATCAACGAGGTGCCACTCACTACATTTCACTTCAGTGTGTCTCATCATCGTCAACACTTCAGGCACGTCGCAGAGACAAAGGACCGAGGCCACCTCTGTGAGTAGAGGCACTTTAGAGGCCACGGTTTGTGTGCAGAGGTTGAGCGATGCATCACCTCACGAATATAACCTCCATTGAGGTTTTTAGTGGTTGGCACATGAGCCGGCTGGCCGGGCACGGCCAATAATTAGAGGAGCCGCCGTGAATCAGCCAGACTTCCAGTCCCTCTCATTGATCCCGTGGAGAACACAGGGGGACCTGTCAGTAGGCTGCAGCTGACATGGGATCCAGGTTTATTTAAATTAGTCAGCTTTAGGGGCTATGTTGCTAAGAGACAGTGGAGAGAAAATCTCCTCATAATACAAATGAGGTAGCAAATCCTCCGGCCGCTCTCGCCCTGTGGTCCATGGTCGGTAGACCTGCGGCGGGAGCCCTTGATCGGAACCACAGGTCTCCACTAGTCACCGGCGGGTACGACGGACCACGGGTTTCCTGGCCTCCCAGAGGGAGGGAGTGGGACTTTAGTGAGGGAACAGCGCCAGGACCGTCCGGTGCCAAGGAGCCCTTAGCATGCCGAACTGGTAAGCTTGGGCTTCAGGCATCCGTGCTTTCATTCAAGGACTCGAGGCTACATAATCACGATGAATGAATTGAACACACGATTCTACTTCAGTTCGCTTTTCAATCGTTTTTCTACATTACACGAAAGGTTACGAGTAATAACTCAAAGCACTTAATTTTCCATATACTGTATGAGATCTGTTTTAAGGGGCTTGGGGTATTTGTTTGACTGAACCCCCCCCCCCCCCCCCCCCCCCCGCCTTCCCTTCCTGCCCCTGTTGAATGGCCGAGGTCCACCTTTAATTTCAAAGCGGAAGGGGGAACGCACACAGCAAGAGCTTATTGATTCTGAGAGTAAATAACAAGAGAGTATGTGAGCTAGGGGCTGCTGTTGTTGCCCACCGGGTCAAAAGTAATTCTCG
>NC_140165.1:297190570-297223070 GCF_963971535.1 Notolepis coatsorum
AATCCTCCGGCCGCTCTCGCCCTGTGGTCCATGGTCGGTAGACCTGCGGCGGGAGCCCTTGATCGGAACCACAGGTCTCCACTAGTCACCGGCGGGTACGACGGACCACGGGTTTCCTGGCCTCCCAGAGGGAGGGAGTGGGACTTTAGTGAGGGAACAGCGCCAGGACCGTCCGGTGCCAAGGAGCCCTTAGCATGCCGAACTGGTAAGCTTGGGCTTCAGGCATCCGTGCTTTCATTCAAGGACTCGAGGCTACATAATCACGATGAATTGAACACACGATTCTACTTCACTCGCTTTTCAATCGTTTTTCTACATTACACAAAAGGTTACAAGTAATAATAACTCAAAGCACTTAATTTTCCATATACTGTATGAGATCTGTTTTAAGGGGCTTGGTATTTGTTTGACTGAACCCCCCCCCCCCTTCCCTTCCTGCCCCTGTTGAATGGCCGAGGTCCACCTTTAATTTCAAAGCGGAAGGGGGAACGCACACAGCAAGAGCTTATTGATTCTGAGAGTAAATAACAAGAGAGTATGTGAGCTAGGGGCTGCTGTTGTTGCCCACCGGGTCAAAAGTAATTCTCGGCTGTGTTTTTCCTCTTTAAGGTCCTGTATTGAATTTAAACAAGAGCAGCACAGCTGTGGTAACACTCCCCCCCCCCCCCCCCCCCCCCCTCACCTCTGAAGGACACCAAGAGAGACGGGCCCTTTCATCTTCAGGGGTAACTACCCCTCAACTCTCTTCCTCTTTCTCTTTCCCCTCTCTCTCTCTCTCTCTCTCTCTCTCTCTCTCTCTCCGACTAGTCCGCCTCAGGCCAGTAACCGTGTTGGTAGAGTGTTTTAGTGGCAACCCCCTCATATCGCACGCCGCCCACGATGGCATTGAGATGCCGAGACACATACACATACAGTTCACTTACTCATGTTTACTACAGCAATATACAAAAAACATCACCTCCATTGACGCAATTTATTAGTCATTTCACGTCATTTCAAGCACTGGCTTCCTGAGAGGAATAAGAAAATCCAAGACAGATGATTGATTGCTCAGCGGTGTTATTATACTACTGAAGCGATTAGGGTGCCAGCGTCTCCCCAGCTATGGAAAATCACTTCAAGTTGTTAAAAAAAAAATTAAAATAAAAAAAGCAGACGTCTCATGTGTTCCAAAATTGCAGAGCTGAGGAAGAGGAAACAATGGCTCGGGTCATTGTCACACTATACACACACACAGGGCGACAAACGGGCGTTTCAGCGGAGGATTCACACATGATGACACAGATCCAGAATGTAAACCGATAGCCCGTACATGTGCTTTGATGGCACGGCCCGGGGGCCTAGCTGGCTCAATATCAAGGCTTCGTATTTCAAACTCAATCTCCCATGGTTTCCGTCCAGTTCATTCATTGTCATACCTCACACACTCGGCTCTGTCGAAAGACGCTCTACCGACCACATGGCGCTTCCCTCTGCGGTCCCCGAGCGCTCGGCGTTAACAGAGAGATGAGGTGAGTGGCTCCACAAGCAGGTGTGCTCCCCTCGCTCCCACGCTCCCCCGCCAGTCACACCGCAGGGTCACTCAGGCACATGACTTCCATTAGCACTACTCCAGGAAGAGTTGCCCCTATACTAGGAATAATGACCTCTGACCCCCCCCCCCCCCCCCCCCCAGCCTCTAGGGAGGAGGAAACACCTCGGCGATCTCCAGAACCTCTTACTGCCAGCAACTCCAAAACAGAACCGAAATCAATCAGCGGGAGCTTTCTGCTAAATACATATAGCAGTCACTTGCAACCCACGGAGCAGAAGATAAACACTTCCAGACATTGGACTGCAGCCATTTTCTCACACATGCTAAAGTGTTTTGACAGCCATCTTGGAGGCCCTTATGAAGGATTTGCTTTCTTTTTGGGAGAAAAACATCATATTTGGCTTTTCCGAGATTTCCTTTTTCATTTCATCAAGGCATACCACCGTCAAAACCCCCTGTACCAATTCTGGAACCAAAACCCCCCCGTCTTTGTAGAGTAACCACTAACCACCATTGTGTTAGCTGTTGAGATCAGGTCATTAGCTCTGTCCTCAGACGCGTAAACACGACCCACGCCAGATGAACGACTCGAGTTAGACAATGATAATATACATTAAGATCCAGCTATGCACGATTATACACTCAATAGCTTTCCTTTCTCAGAAAAATTACAACATCAACCTTTTTATCTCTTGTTGTTTTTGGGTCCTCGTAACAGAAGCAAGTTTAACAGCATGACAAAATCTGCCGAGCTAGCGTATGAACTGCATGCTAGTCTGTTGTGAGAGATTAGGAGAGATATTGTACCTGTGGGCATCTGTGCTGCCCTGAGTCCAGATGCAGGCTACAGGAAGACTTCAGCCAGAGAAGATGACAGCCTAGGCCTGTTTGACTGTCCCTCTGCTCCTCTCTCTCTCTCTCTCTCTCGCTCTCTCTCTCTCTCTCTCTCTCTCTTCCTACCTCCCTCCCACTCAGCAAGATGCCACTCTGATCTCTCTGCCCCCTCTCTCCCTCCCTCTCATCTTACCTCCCTCCCACTCAGCAAGATGTCACTCTGATCTCTAGCCCCCCCCCCCCCCCTCTCCCTCTCTCTCTCCTTACCTCCCTCCCACTCAGCAAGATGTCACTCTGATCTCGCTCTCTCTCTCTGTCTCTCTCCTTACCTCCCTCCCACTCAGCAAGACGACGCCACTTGGAGCTCTTTCAGTTGTCTCTTTAGCTCCACCCCCCGTCCCTGATGCCAACCATCACACAGCTGGGTCCTACGTATACTGATTGGGTCTTCTGGACATCAAGTTCCACGTTCATAGTAGCCTGCTTTGGGACAAGTAACTCACGATGCCCCTGTGTGTGTGTGTGTGTGTGTGTGTGTGTGTGTGTGTGTGCGTGTGTGTGTGTGTGTCCTGATTCAAACAGTCCTTTGATGTCCATGTATCTGCTGTAGTATGTTATGTAGGCTACATGCCCCGCCATGCCGTTTCCCCTGTCATCATATAGGGCCTGTGTGCTGTAATTCCTCTCCCTCTTTGATAGCATACGTAAACACTGTTATTTGGTTTTCCAAGAGACACGTATATAACACACAACTCGCTCGGAGGATGCCTATGAATCACTGACAATTTGACAAACACAGACAGCCGACTGACCTAAAACCCCCAACTCTGACACGACAATAGGATCGACCTAGGAAGATCATCAACACATGTTCGCTATATGAGACCAGGCTCCGACAAGAACCCTGTCGTCTTACAGTACGAAGCCTTTTGGTTCCCATGAAGCTAATAATAAACATCAAGACGAGTATAAGCTCACAAATCACCTTTCCTACACAAAATGGGGCTCTCGTAAATATGGGATATGGGGGGAGGGGGGGGGGGGGCGACCAGAGACATACAGGGGAGGGGAGGAACAGTCGTCGTGTATAGCGGAGTCCCCGCTGTGATACACGAGGTCCACCTCCTTCTAATCTGGCCCCCGGGTCCTGGAGGGGGAACGACAGAGGGGTTCCCTCCCCACTTCAGAGAGCGCCAGCGTGGGGTGGAGAGGAGAGGAGGCCAGTGTCAGAGGGGGTCCCGGAGACTCCTACCGTGAGAACGCCCTCTCAGTCAGAGGAGTGGATAATCAAAGCAAGGAGCCATCCCTGGAGAGACGGACTGGGCCTAATTAACAGCATCAAAGCAGGTCGCCCCCACAGGACCGGCCTCGGGGGGCGCATTGCAAGCATGTCGCCAAGCCTCTGTGTCACCGGGCGATACAGTCGGTATGCGTTATCTATCTCACGGCGGAGTCCGTCAGTGCCTCCAGTCCGCAGAAACACTAGCCTTGGAATGTGCTAATCAATTGTTCTGCGTGGTCAGCATATGACAAATTGAGTGAGGTTTGCGGGGGAACAAACACACACATACAGGCACACACACACACACACTGACACACACACACACACACACACACACACACACACACACACACACACACACAGGACAGATAAAATCCAGGGCGGCAGGGCCATTATTCATGCGTGGCCATCGGTGACAGGCTGTGTTCACGTGGTGGGCTGCTATTGGAAAGGCCTGTAAACGGAACAGACAGCGGTTGAATGCCTGTGGTCTGAATGCACACTTCCTCTCTCTGCCTCCTCTGTCACAACTTTTCCAGCCAGGGGTGTGTCGTGCACATTTCTACCACAAGGGGGCAGCCGAGGACCACGACGTGTCACGGTCAACTGGTGTGTGGCACAATTATTGTCAGCCGGAGCCTAATCAGTCAACTGCATACAGTACTACACAATACATACCCCGATATGTTCTTAATATATTATCCTACTTTTATAGCTGAATGGAAAATAGCTTTTTCATGATATTGGAAGGTTTCAGGTTTATTTGTGACATACAAACGTATACATACACAGTGAAGTGCAGTTAAAGGACAAGATATACTGTATATAATATAATATATATAATAATGTAATTTATTTACCAGAAACTAAATGAACGCACGATTTATTTATTCTTTTACTTTTTTAATCTTTTCAACTGCTTGCTCTCTGGATAATCTCCCTCATAATAGCAGTAACGAGGAACCCATTATTTTGGTTGAAATTGCCGTCGTGTTGAACACACTCTTTTTTTTGTTATGGGAACGTGTCAGCGAGGCTTTCCAGTGGGAACGGGCCTTCTCTGCTGTGTGGAATGCAGCAGACCTGTGAGCAGCAGGGGAAAGTTTTCCACCGAGGCTCCGAGTCTGTTAATACGTGACTTCTCCTTCCTTCCTGTGACAGTGGAGCCGTGCTATGTACCCACGTCTCCGTTCGCTATTTGGTCAATGATTAATGCGTACGCGTGTTACGTGGCATCTGTCAGCTATACCCGGGACAATGTGGGAGCTGCGGTTCACCTGCGCTGTGACGGCTCCAGCCAGGAAAACACTGCCTCATCCTGCCCTCTCCAGGCGGGAGGAGGGATTTCTGCAGGGAGCGGAACTCCACAGACGTTTAAAGCGTCTACCATAAAAATGTGGGGGTTATATCTCTTAGTATGTCCTTGAAGGGTTTAACTTGTTGATGGAAGATACGTTTTGGGGACCTTTCTTAACCCAATTCTTAACTCAAAGATACAGGTTTCACAAAAATACAGGTTTCAGGAATCCAGTCAAATGTACAGGTTGTGTTGTTTACAGTCAGTTCTTGTATCATGAGCTCAGTCGTTCAATTTGAGATAAAAACTTATTTAGGTTTTCAGCGTGGTGGGTCTAACCCTTTTGTGTACGTTCGGGTCGAGAAAGGGGCCTTTAATTGCCACCCCATGGGTATAAATCAGTCTGTACCTGGATTATTACATAATATCTCTGTGCTTTATCACCGGTCTGATAATACACGTGTTGAAACACAGGTTGTGTGTAGAGTCCACCTTTAGGAGTAGATTATAAAGTGTTCCGTTTGTTTTTCTGAAGGTCATTGTGTCATGCTGAACCACCAAGAGTACACAGTGTAGGTTTGACCTAAACCACAATTATAATTCACAGTAGCTGTAATGACCACCATTCAATAGAAACCTTCTACTCCACCCGACAGCATTGTCTCCACGCTGCCGTGTTAAACAGAGAGAAACTGTTGAACAACTGATGAACGCAGGCTAGGAAGATGAGAAGTGAACAAGCCACAGGTTATACGTGTTTCGAGGGGCGACTGACAATGCAATTTCATAAAAGGACCAACCTACGCAGCTGGAGATGGATTGCCGGCCGATTAAGTCCTCAAAAATTGCTTAAATCTGCATACTAATTAGGTTTATGAATACAGAGGCATCCTCGATGCCCGTGTGCACTGAGCAGACGGTGTGCAGGCTCACACCGACACTTCATCATCAAACCTCCATTTTGAAGGGGCAGTTAAATTTGATTCACATGCAGATTATCTGAAGCACCACAGGTTGAATTTAGACCACACTGATGAATAATTCAGTGCTTCGTGAGTGAGGAGTCTTGAGAGAAAGGCAGAGGGCCAGTGTCTAACTAGATCACACACCTTAGGCCCCAGTTACACCATTGAATACAGCAACGCTTTTGTTGCTGAATGATTACGTTTGCTGTCCTAGTTAAAAAGAGAGTCTTTCACTGTTGCAGCTTCTCAAAGGACCCAGCGACTCCCACTTTAATAATTTCACCCCCCCCCCTTGTTTGGACCCGGTTTCCTAGAATTAACTTCCCAGTGGTGAGAAACGGGAGGAAGAGGAGGCGGAGGATAATGGTGGAGAAGCTCAAGTGCTCCTGTCCTCTCTTTACCGCAGTGTTTAAAATCCAAGTGTTGTGGACGTAATCCTACAAAAGTAGCCTTTTCCAACCCCAGGAGATTATGTGCTACATACATACCCATTAGACGGAGTGTATTTTGACTCTCGCAATGAATACTTCACAGAAATTCCTAGAAATCAAATTTAAGCTCAACAGTCGAATATCTTACAAACCCCATGGCAGCCGTCAAACACGGAGGAAATATGATAAACACTATGCTAGTAGTGTGTGCCGGCATGGAGGAACGTGCCAACTATAAAAAGTCCCCCTTGGTTTCACTCAGAGGCACGGGGGAGATACGTTAGGCAGTATGTACAGCTGCCGGGTGAGTAACTTGTGTCCTTTGACGAGGCTCAAGCGACGGCCTCAGCTGTGCGAGAAGAATCGTACCTAATGATCTTTCCAGGGAGAGTGAGCGGAGCCCACTGGCTGCACCAAGGTCATAAGGCCACGGAGAGGGGCTACAGAGAGGTCACACCGGACAGCCCCCCGCCCCTAGTGCAACACACGGCAGCCCCTCGGCCAAGAGACATCAAGGAAACAACCGTGGTCAACGAGCGGGGCCTTTAGTCGCGGGTTCAGAGCGGAGCCGTTATCAAGACTACAACAACAACAGCCAGCGAGAAACTAAATCTCTCCACAGCTTTGGAAACAATTCACAGTCGTAGTACGCGCAAATATTCACTCTTTAACGATCGCCGGTGGTAAAACTCTAACCGTCAGCGTTCGCCATTTGGACAGAATCTCTCCATCTCTCTATTTGACTTTTCTTTCTTGCCTTTCTCGGCAGCCATTGTCCTAGGCTGTAGGCTGGAAAACAGCTTAGCGCAGCCAGGTACGATTTGTTCTAAATAGAGCAGATTATGAGGAATCTTGGGGGAAAGAAAGCCCCGGAATCTAGCAGGAAATTTCCTCTCCCTAATGGAATGAATAGCTCATTGACTCTGCACAGAAGAGGTAGTGTGTGTGTGTGTGTGTCTCTGTGTGTGTGTATATGCATGTGTAAGTGTTTGAATGTAGGTAGGTAAGTGTTTGGGCCAAGTATAATGTGTGGGTAGGGGTCAACTTGGACGCCTAGGCCAAACGCTGTTAAATATGGCTGTGAAACGTTCCTTTTTTTTTCTTTTTTCTCAATGCTTGAGTAGCAGCCGCAGATGCAGAGATCCCGGGGATCTGGACTCCAGATGGGGCCGAAGGCGGCACACAGAGGGAATAAGGGGCTCTGACAGATGAGAACAATGCAAAAAAAGTGCAGTAGCCATTCCAGAGAGTGATATAGGGAATACTGCTCCAAAGCCCCAGGAATACTTACAGGATAGAGACACATTCCTGTACAATATAACACAGGCCCGTTCCCTGGCACACGAGTCTCCTAGCGCAGAGCTGCCCAGAGCATAGTTTATTCCATCATACTTTACAGAAGGATAAAAACGCTGCGGCTATTTTGGCCAAGAATACGTTCTCTACGAGCTGCTGACCCTCACGAAAAGATATTGTGTTATTATTTCCAAAAAAAGTATCAAGGTATTTCCATCACTTTTTTTATATTACCATCTGTGTTGCGGTTTCAAATGGATTGTACCGTGGTCTTATCTAAAAGTGGTACCGTGGCGATACAAAATCCGTACCGAACCGTGACTTCAAAACCGAGGTATGTACCGAACCGTGGTTTTTGTGTACCGTTACACCCCTAGTGGTAAATGATGTATACAATGGCTAGTAGTAGTACCATGGCAAAACTGAAATGACCATCCCACTACCATGATCCTTCGTTTGTAAAGGGGAGATTCACTGAGCTATATCCAAGTATAACACGTTGGGCTCTTTCTTCACGAGAAGGTCACACGTGCTGCTGTAATCCATTCCTGGATATTGTCAATAGCTTATCGCGGTGAACTAAGCGAACAACCATTCACATTTAAACATTCACCTTTAACATTCTCTTTAAACATTATACCATAGTTTATCTATTTATTACTAAAATATTTGCATCTACCTCATTTTTGCATTTAGTTTTTTTTGTGTGCATTTTGTACATTTTAGTTTTGTACATTGTATTATATATTTTGTATATTGTTTGGTCTTTATTCTTTTACCTTTTTACAGTATGAAACACAATCTCAGCAGGGTCATACAGAACCAAGCATTGTACCCTATATGTGACAAATAAAACAAAACTTGAAACATAGTTTTGGCGACACCAAAATTCCACGGGATTGGAAACATGACTAAGACCCCACGAGCTTCCCAGGAATTCTAGGAGGGGGAAACAATACATGAGTAACTATGCCGGCCACTATGGCCAACCAATCACTTTCAGTCTGCTGTGTCAACAACAACCCTGACCAGCTGGAATGCAGAAGTTACTGAAAAGCATGGAGATCGCTCATCTGACCCTCGACCACAGCGTGCACCTCCAAGAAGCCCAGTCAGGACTGTACAACACCACCTCGCCGCTATACCAGCAGCACCATGTCAAATACAAGCATACGGGTATGGCTGTGGCATAGCAAGATTCAAGATTTTTATTTGTCACATACGAGACATGTAGTTAAATGAAGGTGGCCATGCCCGCCTTGATTATGCAAAAATACAATAGAATAGATAATAAAATAGACATGATAAAAAGTAATAAGAATAAAATACAATACAATGCTACGCTTAAGAATGAAAGGTAATGAGTACTATATACAACAAATGTCAAGTTAGACCGCGCTCTCAAGATACGACACTGGGTGCTGAAATCCCATTAAGTATTTATATAAAAGAAGCAGTGAAGCCAGACCAGCACTCTCAGGTTCAAAATTTAATGGCAGCCTGAAACAAACATGTTTCGGAAATATGTATTCCTTCTTCAGTGTTATAGCTTGCCTATATACAACAATACACACGGTATACTACCTCCGACAAATGAGAGGGGGGGGGGGGGGGGGGGGGGGGAATAATACACAATTGATTTGTTAGCTAGGCTAAAATCTTCATTAGGATTCAGAAAATGCTGAATTGTGGCACTAAAGACACCAGACACCATGAAGACTCAAGTTAGCAACATTGGGCGTGGTGCTACCTATAGTATAAAGCACAATAATATGCCTTGCAATTCTGTATAACTGGACAGCTTGGAGTCTATTATTCAGCGTAGGCTATATAAGTGGTCAAAGAGGTCTGTGTATTCATATTTTCTTGAATAAAATGATGGACTTTATTGACCAATAACATTTAGTAAGATAGCTCCTTTGCATTTAGAAACTCTCTCTTATTGCTTGGTAACTCCACCTGCTCCCTTTGCCTGCCGCCAACCTGATGCTAATAACTTTCTGCTAACCAACTGCTTCAGGTACATCCCCGCACCTGAATAAATGCAGCACACCTGAGAACAAAACTCTATATACCTGGGATGGAAAGAAAATGTAGCTTATTTTCTTTCCATTCATGAAAGGAGCTGAAGTTCAGATTTACATGCCAAGTTTGCTGCAAATAGGCGGGTTGTAATTACATTTACAAGCTCTAGTGACATTGTAGCAGAATTGGATTATGTTACTTTTGACAACTACTGTTTACATTGGGTTAGGCTTTATCCCAACCTTGGGTATTTTGAAGGCGGTTTATACCCCCCGCCGCCCTCCTTCATCTAAACCTTTTATGGCAGTCTATGACTGACCTAGGATACTCAAACCGTCACAGGAACTGTGAAATGGCCGTTTGTTCTAGTGGTGTACAAAACAGAAAAAAGATAACCTCCAGGAGGGATTAACTAAAACAAAATAAAAACCCAAATGTATTAAAATTAATTCTAAAAACAGCATTTAGAATATTCACTGTGATTCATGGAAGAAGAATTTCAACTATTCCAACCCTTTTTTCCCCCTCTCTCACCTTTACATATTTCTCTGTCCTCATCGCAAATGAGCTAAATTGTTGGGTTGCTGACACACCAGACATCTGTGATCTAAAAGACAAAAACATACCTACATGACTCCACATGCCTGGAGCCATCAGATCACCGAGATTCCCTGGTGAAAAACAAGTGTATACCCACAAGGAGCCTCCAGGAAGTCCTCATACGTCAAATCACACAACAAAGTCCTTGTCTGTGTGTCTCGTCTCACAATAGGTGCCTGATGCTTTGTCTTAATCCTCCTCTTGAGACGATGCAGGCAATCATCCCATACAGATTAAGGTGCACTATCCGCCCGGTGCGTCAGGCATGTATGACTAGGGGGAAAACTATGCTAGACGAGTCGCCCCGGCGATGATGGCTGGAAGACTCCGCCGCCGATGGACCGTTTTGTGTGTTGTGCAACGCGGGCCACTCTTTGATCCGACTCCAGGGTGCTGCTCACACCTGCGGTAGGGAGGTGGGGGGAGTGGTAGCACTTCATCCCCTCTGATCATGTACCCAGCCCCCCACACACACAACCTCCCAAACCCAGGCCTCGAGGCTCCAGGGAAAGGCTACGAGACACAGGTGAGGGGAGAGAAGGGAGACACAGCCGGGGACAAAGGTAAAAGGAGAGAGGCGGTCCCTCTTGTCTTATTTACAATAGCCTCAGCAGTGACGAGAGACAATAGGGTGGTGAAATTAGCAGGCAGGACATTTTACTGATAACATCTGTTTGCATCACGGGCTGTTCCTAATTACATAACTGACCCCGCAAGCTTATCACCTACTCGTGTTTGTTATCGTCACCGAGTACTAATTACGACGTGGTAACTAACAATAAGGGAGCCTTGGCTTTTCATCGGCTGATGGTCAAGCTTGCCGTCGTATTCATCAAAACCTGATAAGCCACTGAATATTTTTCCTACAATTATTTATGGCACGACCGTTTTTTTTATTAAGATCGCGGAAAGCGATGATGGGATGACATGGAACGATGACTCATCAGCCGACGCTGAACCCACAACGTCACACGAACACATTGTGTACAACCGAGTCTACCGGGCCGTGGACACACACACACACACACATACACCTCGCACTTACTCTATTTCTTTTATCTATTGAATGAATTCACTTCATATCTGCCCTCTAAAAATCTGCTGAGCCAGCAGTATGCTGTGATGGGTCAACTACATCAGTCACTCATGCCTTGAGGTAAGCCCAGGACACAGGAGTAAATATGTAACCAAGCAACACACTCTTGGGCCCAGCTGTTAGGTCAAAGCACAAGACGGGTTATGTCACCAAAAGACCTTTAGTTGCGTCCTTGAGTAGGAGTCTGTCATTACTATCCAACCCACCCCCCTCAACCCCCTTCATACCTCCAGCAATCCTCTTGAGTAGCTGCTGCCTGGCGATGATCCTGCCCAGCCTGTAGCCAGAGCGTCTCTGGTGATGGTCCATTCTCAGGTAGATATCCTGGGTCTCTGGGGTCATGCTGCCCAGGCACTCGCTCCCAGGGGACTCCGGGAGTTCCCTGAACATGGCTCCACAAACCCGAAGGTCCCGATCGGCAGAGAGCCCCGGCACCGCTGGCTGTGTGTAGTTACCGCACTCAGCACCACGGCCAGACACACACTCTTTCCTTTACCCAACAAGCAGCCTTCACATACAGGCGCGACAAGCCCCAAAATGAGCTGAAAGGGAAAACACAAGAGCCTAGGGGGAGGAGTGCCAACACTTCACTCTACCTCTCCGGGTCATGTGACCGCAGAGCAGGCCAGTGGCGGGGGAGCAGAGGGAGCACTGCCTACCTTGCCGAGCTGAATCCAGAGTCTGTGTGAGGAGCTTGTCGACTCCCCCCTGGTCTGGAGGGAAATATAAATACCAGAGGAATGCCTATGAACTGAGTGAGCGCGGCAGTAGGGGAGGACGTCGGAGGCCTTAGAAAAATAGTGGGATTTCAGACCCGCCCTCGTGCTGGAACAACTCGTCCGCTGTGGCCTCTGCCTCGACACAGGTGCCAGGTTTACTAGGCGAGAGGGTGAGGGGTATATGTGTGCCATGCGGAGAGAGAGACGTGTGCTGGGGGGAGAGCTGTGGGACAAGTTGTTGTCCTGGTGGTAGAATGCAAATTTCTGCTACCCTCCCCCATAGGGAGCGCTCGAGCCCCAGCAAGAGCCTCTGAACTCCCAGCAGGTCTCTCTCCACAAAAGTGCTCAAGACACCTTGAGAAACCCCCCACTGTCTCTTGGGCCGGGAACCAAAATCGGGTCGTGGGCCTGTGTCTGGTGAGTCCACATGTGACGAAGGTACCGATATGTTTTTAATGAGATAGGTTCCAGTATGAGATTGCTATATTTGGGTCCCAGGATGAATAATTTCAGAACCCCTGTTTTAGCCAAGACTTTTATTTTGAAATGTGTGTCGCTTTATTTATACCCTTAGGCAAATTGTGTCTTTTTTTGCATGCCCTCCCTGTGACACACACACACACACACACACACACACACACACTAAAACCAACCGTTAAAACAAAAACAAAAATTCTGAAAGCGTGTGGAATCTTGTAACCACATTGTTATTTGTGATTCTTAATTGGATAAAAATAACCCGAGCTACTCGGATAAAAAAAAAGAAAAATCCACTTGATCAGCGGGTTTGCAGCGTAGAACAACAGGGGTCCTCACACCTGAAACGGAGGCCACATCCTTGCAAACAGACCCACCCACTGCCAATCAGCACCCAGCCGCTCGAGTCACTCCTCTGGTCTCAGCACACAAGAGACAGCCTGTGTCGTGCGAGCACAACACCACTGCCGCCGCCGCACACGTGAACAGGGTACAAGCGGGCGGGTGACCAAGTCAAACACAGCCCCTGTCTGTCTCCCACCCCCGGTTGGCAAGAAACCCACCCCTGGCTTAAGCACACAAAGACCACAATTCACCAGCGTGCACTCCAGAGCGTTTTCATAAACTCCTCCTGGCTCTTAATGATGCCCCACACCCCCGACCAGGAGCTATTTTAACGGCCCTGATGCTGTTTGCTCAGGTATGGGGGTAGTGGTGTGACGCAGTGCAGATTATTTAACAGTGTTGACGTGTTAGTATTAATCACACACACCCGCACACACACCCGCACACACACCCACACACGTGTCTATTCCTATGTCAGAACGTGCCGCGGCAGGAGCGGTAATTACCTACTATGGTGTCAGTTCCTGAACGTGAAACGAGCGATTGAATTGAGTTTTGAGTGACAGCGTGACGTAGCGGCTCGATGTATGTAAAGAAAAAAACTCTCACAGTCTCCTTTTCCTCCCTGTCTAGACTTCAGGAATCACTGAGCGCACCATACATACTCACATTACAGACTAGAGCCGCCAATCAGCCACCACGACTTATGAATCACAATAATGAATGGGGGGAGGGGGAGGGGGGTTAAATGCCACCCAAAGTGTTCTGGTGTCTGTGGAATTGCCAAAAAGAGCCCGGGAGATCTACAGTAGGCTTAGTGGCCAATCTTGTGTTTAACTTTGAGCTCAGTTGCCATAAAGGAATGGCTTCGCTGTGTGTCCCTGAGAAGGAGTTTTCTACGTGGCTACAGCCCTTATCAGACCTGTCCCAACACGCCCCGTTGTAGGGCTTTAGAACCCACCACAATACAGCGTGGAAAGAGGCATCCAGCCTCCCATCATACAAACAAACTATAGGGCTCAGGAAGAGACAACTGCCATCAACCTGTCAAGAGGGGGAAGTATTGTCCTCTGGAAATAACACGTGTTTAACGTTCACCGTTGAACGATGGAGTAAGTCACACGCTGTAAATACCTGCCTAGGTCATCAGAAGCCGGCAGCGCGCACACGGCGGCCGGCTATGTTGTGATTTCGGGTCAGGTGTGAACCAGGAGAGAGATATTCATTCAGAGTTAATATGGAGTTAGGAACGCACGGTTCCGCGAGGCTGACGGGACACCGAGAGACAGCTGAGTGATGTTTACACGCCGGTTTGATGTGGTCTATGATTCAGAGGCAGAGACGTGTGTGTCCTGCCCTGGGAAAGCAGGCTCTGGTGTGGCTGGGTTTCCTGTGGTTCGGGGCGAAGGGCTATGGGAGGCTTAAGAATAGCCCCATCATGACTGATGAATTCCACCCCATGATCCAAACAGTCTGACTGGCAGCGTCTGAGCTCATAGTAAATTACACATTTTTAACACGGCTGGACTACTGGAGCTACTTTCCAGTGACCCTGTGGTAATTGACCTATCTCAAACCCCGCCCCCCCCTTTTCTTGATCCTCCAGTCACAACTGTCGCTTTCTCGGGATCGAGAAAAGAAGGCGGGGTTTGAGATAGGTCCATTGAGAAACACCCACTGCTGACTCAGTGGAAAGGGAAGCTCACTGGTTCAGAAAGGTTTGGAAAGATTTACAGTGGAAAGCGGCACCATGGTAAAGAAGAGTACTTCAGGCACAAAGCAGCCTTGACTGACATTCCAGGTCGACCAATCACTTTTTCCAACTAAAAGCGACAATTTGGCCGCATTTCCGTCAATTTAAGATAAGATAAGATGTTCCTTTATTGATCCCCTTGGGGGAAATTCGGGCGTCATAGCAGCATGGGGGAGGGGAGGTACAGGTATGGGCAGGGTAATAGTAGAAGACATAAATATAGGCAATAAAACTATAGTGAGGATAAACATAAGCAGTGTAAACAATATAATTAACTCTGAATATAAGAATGTGAGAAGTAAACAGTGTAATCAAAGGTGCAGATGAGGATCTGTATCAGTTATATTATACGTTACAATAAATATGGGACATTTTAATCTGAATACTATGAGTAAGTAAAGTATACAGTATACAGGTGCAGTATACATAAGGTACCCTAACTGGCATGATATTACGTCATACAATATATGTTGTAGTTTAGGTGGTTTCCCACCCCCAACTTCCCCAATTTCCCCACCAGTGCAACACTCCATCAGTGCAGTCCGAGCAGCATGCACCATATACTAGGGGTGGGGGGGGAAATCAATACGTAGTAGTATCACGATACTTTGCGTGGCGATACTGTATCGATACAGGGATGCCAAGTATCAATATTTAATCATTCATAAAAAAAATTGAATTTTTGTTTGTAATTTAAAAAAAAATTAAGGAAGTTGCATTGTTCATTTCAATACCTGTAATAGTACAGTAGTCCACACACACATGTGCATTCAGTTAAGTTGGAATATGACTGTAATACAAACAGTTCAGTTTGTCAGGTACATGCAACACAGATTACAGTGTTTACATCTGTCTGCTTGAGAAAATACCATGTTCAGCAATAAAAATGATTGAAGTGAGATGAACAGACTGAACTTTCTTTTATTAGATAAAACATGTTGACAGTTTTACTTTGCAGTCAAAAAATTTCAAAAACAAATTTAAAGAAAAAATTAATAAATATATCGCAATATTCGCGATATATCGAGTATCGCAATACTATCGTAGCGCGGCTCAAGTATCGCAATAGTATCGTATCGCGAGGTCTCTGGCGATTCCCACCCCTACCATATACCCCCATCTCCCATGGCTCACTGGTGCCTAGCCTACATTATATGGGCCATAGGCCAGCCCTCTTCTACATTCTCACGTTGACCAGTGTGGTATTAGAAGGCGATAACGACAACAACTGCCATTTACCTGTACCGTAAAGCGTTGCCTTGACAACAAGTTTGTGACACCATGACCGCCATTTAACCATAGAGCGTTGCCTTGACAACGACAAACTTTGACTGTATTCACGCGTGCGGGTTTGGTTCAGCAGAGGACGTGAAGCAGGCTGCTTTGGAAGAATTTGGGGACAGGATTGCTCAATTAGCAAAGAGGTAAGTCATGCCAATAAATTTAGCTGAATGTTTTCAAAAATGTTTTGCTTTGGTGTGTTTCAGATCGTCTGGTGCCTGAATTAACTGGTGACCGTCCACGTTCCCCATCCAGAGGTGGCAATGGGGACTGTAGAGGCACTGTGTAGATGCAATGCAAGCTACAAGGAAGTGACATTTCTAGAGACTTTACTACCAATATTGACAAAACTCACTGTTTGAAGTCTCCCCCTGTGTCTGTGGATGGGGTCAGAATTAACACAATTGTCCGAAAGTAGAAAACAATGACGTACAAAGAATGACTAAAACCTAATGTCATCGTCAGGATTCTATCCCTCTGCTAAATAAAAACACATCTGTAGTCTCTTAACCACACGTGCCACGAGACACAGAGACCAGCTGTTTTATTTATCCCCCTCTGCAGCTCATTCATGTATGATGTGACTCAAACAATACAGCGAGATTAACTTGTGACCTACCTTTTTAACAAATGTATTTCTTTACTTCGAACAGCAAGGCGCGCTGACGTTATGCATAGGCCTACATTTGTTATGAAATTTAAATTGTAACAGAAGGAAGAAAGATAATAAGAGAAAGAAAATAAATGTCTTATACTTACTTTTCAAAAGTAGCTGTATTTTAGTTGACTAATAGAGGAAAATTTGCTCAGTGGGGTATGATGAAACGCAATGGCTATTGCATAAATACATGCTATTAAGGACCCTTTCACAATCATAAGACTGCGACCATATATTGTAGAATAGCCAAGAAAATACTAATGAATAAATTGGTCTGAGAAAATAATGGTCTAAATCCCTGCTCATCGTTGGGGAACTCCCTCTTGTGGTCAATGCCCAAACACACACATTACTCGGTCAGAGATGAGTGACAATGCAATCAGCTGTAGCGACTAACCTAAAGCACTGCTCATTACTCTTACTCTATTACTCTAATGCTCAGATAGCATTACATTGGCTCACCTTGCACATGTTCATTATTATTATCTCCAATCATGACACACACTTCTATTGTTAGGAAGATTGCTTAGGTAAGTGTGCACTTTCACACCTTCATCAGTGACCAGAGACCAAAATCCAGCACCGCTCCAATTCAACCCTACTGTATGTACTCAATACATAGTATAATTTACTGCTTTTTGACCAGGACTCAAAACTATTCAGGACCTTAAAGGTGAATGCCACTCAAAAGAGGAGTGAAGCGAGAGACAGCCTTGGGATTTCTTGGGTTGAGCTGCTCCATTGACGATTTACATTAGATTAGATAGATTAGATTAAAAACAAACGGCAGGAAGACGTCTGGCATTTCTAGTTTAGCCTTGGCATGGGGTTTCGAAAGCAGCTGCGCGTGTTGAAGTGAGTCCCAAGGTGACTCATTCTGAACCTCTTAGGTGGGCAATATCAGCTCTTTGAGTAAAACAAGTGGAATAAGTCTAGCGAAACCTCGATTGGTTGCAGGCTTACAGCCACTCTCTATTTAAGATGGTTTCTCAATGTTACAAACCATTGTTGCCTGATGAAGGTCTAGCACATAAATGTCACAAATAAATATCAGAGCAAGTTAGACAGTGTGCAGGGGTTTGTTTGCAACTAATGATGGGGCAAACAGGCCGACTTCCAGGTGAAATATAATATATAAAAAACAGTTATTCATCTCAAATTAATCAAACACAGACAAAGAAAAAATGATATTTATGAAAATTTTAAAAACAGAGCCATTTTGTATATTTCCAAATATGTACAATGTAGGTGCTTCCTATATTTTTTGTGTAAACCTATGATATCTTAAGAAATGACCCTGTCCACTTTTTCAGAATTAAATGACTTCTTAATTTTCAACAGCAGCCTACTACACGAGTACAACTAGGTCTGAATATGAATTCATTTTGACCTAATATATTTTCTCTAATCTGAGGTTAATTCAGAATCCAGGCCCCCTAGCCCTACTTCCTATACTCATCAATGATATTTGTCAAAAGGGTAGAGTCCTTGGTGGAAAGGAATCCCATCCTTAGCATGACATAAGAGCAAAATGGCCACTGTGTGAATATGGTCAATATGGAGCCTGCTGTGCGTTTACATTCATTTCCTTGTTGACCAGCCTGCTACAATGGCCGTGGATCTAGAAGTCAACTGACAGAGAGGCCTACTATGCCTAACCTCATTTCATACAAGTGCAGGACTCCTCCCTCATCAGATGTCCTCCTCAGTGATCTGGAAGAGCTCTCTGCTGGGTGCCACAAGTTAGAAACATCACAAGGGACATCCAAATACTATGTGGTGGGTAAGATGTTTAGGTTATCTGTATGACGTACAATCGCACATTCAATTGTAATACCATTGGGACGGTATCTGTCAGTGTGGTGAGAACACTGCAGGGGCAACTCTTTAATAGACACATACAGTATGCAGCACCGTAGACATACCTGTCAGTCATTCAGCCAGGACCATAGGGCTCCTCCTTGTTTAGTGTACATATAAACAGAAGGCCAAGGCCACAAGACCACAGAGGCCAGACCACAGAGGCCAGACCAGATGCACGGCACATCACCGAGATACATTATATGGAATAGAATGTGAGATTAATGTGTCAACTATCCAAAAAACGCTGGACTCAGCTGCCACAGCAACGCGATGCCCTTTGTCTCTCATCACAGCGGAGGCGAGACACGCACGTCTCGAACCTTGTGGACAAAATAAACAACCTACGCAATAGGCTACGTTGATAGTGTCGAGCTCCGAGCACAAAGACAATATTGATGACATAAGTTATTGTATATAGATAATCAGTGTTTCCCACAGGATTTTGTGAGACTGTGGTGGGTGAACCTCTCCCCCCCCCGGAATATATATATATATATATATTTTAAAGTTAAATGCATCAATCTGGTGCACTTTGAGAGCAAAATAAAGAGGCTAGATCTATGATGAACTTTGTGCTCAAAACACAAAATCAACTAGAGCATATATTTGAGCCATCAAAGAAATTAAGCAAAAGTGGTTACCTGTGTTGAACTGGTTTATTTTTTAGAAAATAAAAAATATATACTGGATTACTATTACGACTACTACCACTGCCAATACTACTGATACATCCCTATTGGCAAACTTCATATTTAAAATAAAGGGAATAAATGGGAAACACTGAGTGTGTACATGTTATGACACTTCTCAAACTATCCCTCCCTCTATATACAATACTATGCTCAAAAAGCAAACTCCCGAACTGAAATGTTCTTGAAGACAAAGGTATTATTAATTCAATGAAATGCACAGGTCTACATAACTTGACACAAACTCGTGCATGTAGGCTACTATGTGGTCGTTTGACTGCACCTCCTAGTGGTTTACTTTGATCACTGCACAACACGTTCTATCATGAGTTCCATTCATCATCACACAGCATTGCCAGAGTATATATACACGTGACATTACACAATAAGAAATATGTCTGTCTGTCTCAAATAGAGAGGAACTCAATGACCAATTACACAGAGGCAGGACCCCGGTTTAAACCACAGCACAAATCAACAACATTTAGGCCATATCTCTGGGTTGAAACCACAGCACAAATCAACAACATTTAGGCCATATCTCTGGGTTGAAACCACAGCACAAATCAACAACATTTAGGCCATATCTCTGGGTTGAAACCACAGCACAAAACAACAACATTTAGGCCATATCTCTGGGTTGAAACCACAGCACAAAACAACAACATTTAGGCCATATCTCTGGGTAGAACACGAGAAACACATTTTACAAGGTAGGCTATTTTCAACACTGAAAGGGAAAAGTAATTTAGGAAATCAAAGGATCCTCATAATCTTCTTTGATGTATGACATGGCTGAGTAATTGGTATAGGAATATAAGTAGAAATTAAATCCATGACCACACAGCATAGGTAGGACAACATGTGCGTATGCTCTTGTATAATATTGTCATAATAATAATTTACAGTAATATTACGTTTCTCTACTGTACTATAATTGTATTGCCTGTCATTATGTCTTCCACTATTACCATGCCCATACCCCCCCCCCCCCCCCTGCTATGATGCCTGAATTTCCCCAAGGGGATCAATAAAGGAATATCTTTATCATCATCAACAACAACAACAACAACAACAACAACAACAACAACAACATGTGGTTCCTATTGTTCATTGTGACTTTTACAAAATGTGTTACTCAATTGTATTATTATTATTATCATTATTATTAGCCTATTATTATTTTGGCTTGAGGAAAGTAAAAACAAATGGCGCAATAGCGCAACTCAGTGGCAGGCCAGCACACATTGACGGCACAGAGTGTTTCAATTAGAACCCAAATGTGTGCTTCAATCTGGTCCAATTTAGAAACATACTTTTTTTGTTCTTAAATTGCTCAAATCGAATTCCCAACAGCATCCTTTTAGCAACCGAACCCCCCCTATATGCACAACTACGTCTAGGCTACTACTAGCTCAGGACAGTTTTTACGTCAAATGTATATACTCTCTTTTCTGGACTCTTTTTGTATCACAAACAGTACTGTATTTGCAAATCTGGTATGTCATAAATGCATAGATGTAGCAGTACTGTCTATCTGTATAATGTATGTTATGATGAATTGAAAATGGGGGACCCTGATGTAAACAAGACGAAAGTATTTCTCTGGTCTGCATCCCCTTAACAATTGTGTGTATTGAGCTGTACTGTACTGTACCCATTCTGCAATCTGTTAATAAAGTAATCAATCAATCAAACTCAGCCACATGATTGCAGAATGAATTGGGCTACACACACGTTTTAACCCTTTCGACATGTCCTCCCTCTCTATCCGCAGCTATTCGTCCTCTCTCCCTCTCTTTAAACCAAACAGGGAACAATGTATCTATTTATTATTGATTATTTCTATTACTGACCTGCGAGTCGCCGCTCCCTGACATTTCTCCACAGTAAATCCCAGGCTTTGGTCGTGGAGTTCCGCAGCTGCTCGCTGAAAGACCGCCGGAGCTTTACTTTCGTTGACTTTCGTTTAGTCGTCATTGTAAATCCTTGACTCGCTCATCATAATAAAATTAATTCCTCTTCTTCCGCCGCTGCGCCTCCAACAGACGCACCTTCCCCCCCCCACACACACGCCCGGCGGGCGGACAGTCAGTGCGCCTTCGCCTGGTCATCTGGCGGAGTTACCATGATGTCACCTACTATTAACATTCTAACAGAAGAAGTTTACGGATCCTGTGGTGAAGTAGACTGTTTACTCTACCTCTACCCCCCCCCCTGTTTAGTATTATGGGTTTTTAAAAACGAGAAACAAGTCGATCAATTGACACGACAGCAGCACCCATGGTTTGAGGAGCTCTGAGTTCTGACCAGATGTGTGAGTCTCTGGCTCCACGCAGCCTGCAGACCACTTTCTCACCCCCCCTCTACTCCCCTCCCCTCCCCTCCCCCTATCACCGGCTCGTGTCCCTCCCTGTGACCCTCACTCACACTTCAAGACTGAGCATTCATTCACTGTAGTCGCACATTGTATCTTCATTACAATAATAATTAAAAAAATAAATAATGTAACAGAGGGAGAAATAAAATCGACATTTGATCTCCCCCCACCCACCCAACCCCACCCCAACTACCCAACCTCCTCCAATGTACAGTTTTTACGCCAAATGTATATACTCTCTTTTCTGGACTCTTTTTGTATCACAAACAGTACTGTATTTGCAAATCTGGTATATATGTCATAAATGTAGGCTATAGATGTAGCAGTACTGTCTATCTGTATGTCATGTATGTCATATATGTCCTGATGAATTGAAAATGGGGGACCCTGATGTAAACAAGACGAAAGTCTTTCTCTGGTCTGCATCCCCTTAATTAACAATTGTGTGTATTGAGCTGTACTGTATTGTACCCATTCTGCAATCTGTTAATAACATTTTCAATCAATCAATCAATCAATTTGGCCCACCTTTACAAATAGGACTACGCTATGTTTATTTGAACGCTTACTTAGACTTTAAACATTTAACATTAAGTCTTCCAGCCAGGGTGGTTGTGGATAGAGGTCCGACCTTAGACAGAAATGTGGACAATCGGCGCAGCCTCATTTACTCCTGTTGTGTCAATATCTGACACGCAGGACACCAGATGGCCTGTTACACACGCAAGGAGAGCAGAGGAGTAAACCAAGGAGAGATTTAGAAGAAAACCTTGGGATTTAGCACACACAAAAATGCACCTAACTGTTTCGGGAACCCTTGCATATAGCGTTTAGACAGGGCATGTCTTGAGGATAGTTGTGTCCAATCAATCATATTAATTCCATTGTCACCACCAGCAGGGATTGCAGGCAGCATAATAAGCATGATTCCCTTATACAGACCACAGTCTTAACATGGAGTGACTAGCAGGTGATTGACAGTTTTCCTAATGAATGAACCTCTAGTGCCCTCTGTGTGTCCTCTCTGTAGAGCTGAGCTAATATTACTTCATTTTCAGCTTAGAGGCTGGCCCCCCTTTGCTTGGTAATATTGCAAGGTTACATCGTTTGATATCTGGGTACCCGAGGCCACTCTGTCTGGAGAGACAGTTAGTGCGGCTCGTTTGACCATTTGTTAAAGTGAGCTAATGGCTAAACCGACCAGTGAACTGCCCTGCCCCTGGCCTGCATTGTGGACCGTCTGTCTCACATTAGAAAAACACCTACATCATCCAGGTGGACTCTGTTTAGTAGACCATCCTGCTCTGACATTGTGAGACTAATACAAACGATTTAAACATTACAAAAAAGCCTTGCAATGTGTATTTGCTTTTATTATAAAAGTTTGAAGAGTTTTTTGGTGTACATTTGAATCAAAGTGTACTCCTCCACACCACAACGTGTAAACAGCTTGCAAAAGGATGCCTTGAAATCACAAAGCGTTGTGTACAACACCCTACAGATGGAACATGTTTAAGAATGAAAGTTGAAACCTACTTTATGTCAGATTGTCATGTCGCCTTGCTGTCTGTCTGCATGGTTTAGAAACAGTAGCCTCTCACCAGAGCCAGCAGGATGCTATTTTCAACCCCACTTGTTCCAAACTCAGTGGCTAGAATGCAGCTTGCAGGACAGAAAAACTGTCTGTGACACACACACACACACACGCACACGCACGCACGCACGCACGCACGCACGCACGCACGCACGCACGCACGCACACACACACACACACACACACACACACACACACACACACACAGACACGCACACGTACACAGTCACACACACACGTACACACACACACACGTACACACACGTACACACCTTGTCTGGACAACCTGTTTCACGGGATCATATGACTCCTCTCCAGTGAGGAAAATCAAGCACCTTATTCACAGTCACATGAGGCAAGCAGAGAGAAGACAGTAGGCTATGCTCTACATTTATAGACAGACAGCGATCTGTGAGTTTGAAATAACAAGTAAGGTCTAACTCATACACTAAACGTTGCAAGAAATCTGACGTTTTATTGCATTCAAAATGGATTGATTGGTCTGGAGCAACATTTCGCGTGCAAGCTCCACCATCTACCGGGGTCGACTCCACAACTCAGTACCTTGGGAATTAGATAAGAGATCTTTGCCAACAACAAGACCAACCAGATAAGTTATTACAGGAGTGTTGTAGGTCTCGGTAAAGTGATATTGCTGAGATAGAAGGAGAGAGTGCTTTCCTAAGGCAGCTTAAAGGGGAATGTCACTCATTTTAAGAATTCACATTATGTTCTTCCTGTTCTTCCTTCCAGAGAGAGATAAGCCTCAGATCTGTGATGTCACTGGGATGTAATATCTGGGCCTGCTCCATAGACAATGAATAGGGCTCTGACTTTAGGAGGCCATCAAATGTTTGTGCAAGCTCTTACACGCAAACACTCTAACTCAGAATTCTATCTTATGCGAGATTGCACACCTGTAAGGGGTTAAAAAGGTCTATTCAGCCATCCATCACCTCCATAACCCCTTTATTGCTACGGATGGGCAAGGGGGGAAATAAGACTAATGGATGAGCGCTATCGGGTGTCCGTGTTGGTAAACAAGGTGTCCGTCTCCAGTTCCTTGGTGATTGACGGGGCGTGGAATACCTGGCCGGACGGGACAAACAGCGGCGTCTCTGTCAAACACAGGGAGTAAAAGTGATGGAGGGAGCGTGACAATAGGTTCTGACCCCTTTCAACGTGAATCATCGTCATAGAGGCAGAACGGCCCACCATCGTCTCTCCTCATCACTTCCCAGCAACAGTGTTTTGGGCCAGAAGCCCGGTTAGGTTTCGAAACCACTGTCTTTAGACCGGTGCCGTTTCAACATCGCTTAAAATTTTACTATTGAGATAAGATGGGGTTTTTCGAAAAGCGGGTTAGGATTCGGAATACAATTACGCACTCGCCGGTAACAGCATCCGCAAAGATTCTTGGAAAGTCCTCCTACGTCAGGATTAATATTTTGGGTTGAATGAAAGGCTGATTCATATCAGCAAACACAACGTCAGCTGGCCTACTCAGGTCGGGCACGATTCTCAGTGGGTAAAATACAAACCCACCCGCAATTAAAGTTGTTGTTATCTCAGGGGGGGGGGGGACTGTGGCAAGGCTGTGACCGGGCTATTTGGAGCAGGGTCCTTCACAGTGGAAGTAATAGTGGATGAAGAAGAGGAAACATCAATCAGCTCGAGAACGTTACCCTTCGGCGACTCGTTCGCATGTTTGTTTTGGACGGGCAACTTTCAGATCATCGCTTTCTCGTTTCCCTGCAAAAACTGGCACATTTTCTCTCTCTCTCTCTCTCGCTCTCTCTCAATCTCTCCCCCCCCCCTCTCTCTCTCTCAATCCCCCCCCCCTCTCTCTCTCAATCTCTCTCTCAATCTCTCTCCCCCCTCTCTCTCTCTACGTCTGTCTCCCTCCATTTATTTGTATACTTAGTATCCAGATTCCAGAGTATGTTTACGTGATTGCTGTGCGTGCGTGTGTGTGTGTGTGTGTGTGTGCGTGTGCGTGTGCGTGTGCGTGTGTGTGTGTGTGTGTGTGTGTGTGTGTGTGTGTGTGTGTGCAGCCTGTGTCCGGTGCCTGATGTGGAATGCTGCCCCGATAGCTGCAGTGGGAAAATCCCAGATGTGAGGAAAGCGATTTCTTCTCTGTGATTGGGTCATGTTGTTGTCCGGGAGGTCCCACACCAGGCCCCTTGAATAGACTGGGAGATTACACTTCCCAGCCTAATGGAAACAAGGCTCGGGGAGCTCTCCCCTGGCCCCTGAAGGCTCGTCCCAGGCATGTGCTATACATTTCCTGCCCATATATTCCCAAGCCGAGTTCATTTTTCCAGAGGAGACACACATGTGGTATATATCTGGGTTTAGATTAGGGGGGGTGGGGGAGGGGGGGGCAGAAGTCAGAGAGTTAGCTGTGCTCTTCAGAGAGAGAGAGAGAGAGAGAGAGAGAGAGAGGGAGAGAGAGGAAGCGGGAGAGAGAGAGGGAGAGGGAGAGAGAGATATGGAGAGAGAGGGAGAGGGAGAGGGAGAGAGAGGGAGAGGGAGAGGGAGAGGGAGAGGGAGAGGGAGAGAGAGAGAGAGAGGGATATGGAGAGGGAGATAGAGAGAGGGAGCACATTTCCAATCCATTAAACTGGCCTCAAACTCGTTTGCTTAGGGGACAGTCGTAACGTCATGTCTTCCTACCTAGTGGAGGCTTCTCTTTGCGGACTCGTTAATCTCCCACCGACAATCAATTAGATCTAGTCACCCGCTTGTGTTTTTTAGAGAATGATACGTAGAGAACGAGGCTTTCGTAACGAACAGTCCATTCGGATAATCACCATTAACGGTAAATCCATAGCGATGGGCGTTTATTACATAACTTTGCTGAAAAAAGGCGCCTCAAGACCGTGACGACGACGGATGAGGCACGAATAAAACCTCAACAGTTGGTTTTCGAAATCATAAAGCTGTGGCAGAAGAAGTGGCCGCTCAAAGAAAGTCCATATACATAAAGAGGCCCGAGGAATGCAACGCGGCCATGACAGGCGTCCATTACTATTGTTTCATTGTTAAACAAGAGGGAGGGAATGACAAAGCATGTAATGCTGTCAAGTCTGAGTCTGTGAAGGCTCCGCTGCCCACAGAAATCCATGGGAAAACATTTACAGTCACCCCCCACCTGGCCTCCATTAGAGCGGAATACGGATTTAATCACTTCTTCTTTCTCTCTCTCCTTCTCTCTCTCTCTCTCTCTCTCTCTCTCTCTCTCTCTCTCTCTCTCTCTCTCTCTCTCTCTCTCTCTCTCTCTCTCTCTCTCTCTCTCTCTCTCTCTCTCTCTCACACACACACACACACACACACACACACACACACACACACACACACACACACACCAGGTGGTGGGAAAGCACACACACACACCAGGTGGTGGGAAAGTGAGAGAGGGGGTCAGATGTAAAACATATTCATAATTGATTGATCCCAATGCTATTGTCAATCAAGTCGAGGTGCCTTATTATTCTCGCCAAGTCGTCCGTATTATCCAAAGCGTATTTCACGATAACAAGCCAGATCAGAGGTTCCCTGGTTCCTGAATGGACCCTTGAGATCGGTGTTCCACGAAACTGGGAGCATAATGCTGTGAATATTATGTTCAGCGCCCCGGTCTTAACCTCTTGCACAGTGGGGTATTTCTGCGTAGGCGTAGCGTGCCATTACAGCAGACACCGAATGAAGCTGTAGAGTTATGAGTAACAAAGCCTGATATGAGTGTCTGACGTAGACCATTTTACTGTTTGTAAAAAGAAAAACAACGATGTGTGTTGTTTTGGGGGAATTGCGCGCAATCTAGTCTCCGGGGGACAGTCTGGATGGAACCACGCGGTGTCCCACGACCTGTCCGTGCGTCGGGTTACCTTCGCCTGAGTCAAGTGCTTTCGTCCAGACTGTCCCCTGGAGTCTCTCCAATGGAAAGACAGCGGTGTGTAATAATAGTCTCACCAGGTATGTAAGGGCGTTTGAAACACGGAAGATCCTGACCCAGCTCTCACTGTGCGCAGAGTGGAATGAGAACCACTGAATGACGTGCCTTCAAACGTCAAAAGAGTCACGTGCGGTTTGGAGACAGAAGCAGCGTTTTGCCTTTAAAATAATGTCTATAAGCCTTACAAAAAAGTATCATGGTAGTTTCAGTTTTACCGTGGTATCAGCCATTGTATACCAGCCATCGCTGGTGATGTCGGGTGACCTGATCTGCAATGCTAAGCTAGTTTTGGCTAGAGATTTGTCCTTTTCTTAAACTGCCGGTTAAAATTCTAAATCCACTGCCTGAGAAATGGATCTCAGAAGGCTTTGTTCACGGGGACCGCAGCTGCATGAACCACAGACGAAGCGAGGGGCGACCTATTAATAGTCCATTCATTTTCCTATAGCTGCCGCAAAGACCGAAGACTCGGGATCCGACGGAAAATATGTCACCCGTGAGAGGTCTACATGTATCACCATGGTACCACTTTTGTGCTAAAATAACACTGTGGTATGATCCAATTTAAACCATGACACTGATGGTAATATCGTGACATTTCCATAATGTTTCGGTCACTACCGTCATGATAGTTTCTTGGAAATACCATGATACTTCTTTGTAAGGAAAAGCTGTGGCAGTGGGGTGTGGTCAGAGGAGCGTCTGCTGGGAGCGTCTCTGCCGGACTAGCAGGCACAGCTGCAGTTAGTCAGCTTAACTAGAGGCTGCTGCTTTAAACCTTTCTCCTAATCAGTGTGTGTTTGGTCTTTCAGTGAGATGATGGAGCGCTGAGTGTGGGCTGAAAAGCCACCAGACTGGCCAACTTAAAAACAACTGGTGTGTGTGTGTGTGTGTGTGTGTGTGTGTGTGTGTGTGTGTGTGTGTGTGTGTGTGTGTGTGTGTGTGTGCGTGTGCGTGTGCGTGTGTGTGTGTGTGTGTGTGTGTGTGTGTGTGTGTGCGTGTGCGTGTGCGTGTGTGTGTGTGTGAGAGAGAGAGAGTGTGTATCTTCCCTGTGACAAAGGCTACGGTTGTCGATGTTTAAAGTGGAATTTCAGGAGTTTTAGAAACCGTTTCATTGATCAATAGTCAAAGATCCTTTCACAACATCCAAAGGTGTCACACCAAGTCTGCCCTACAAAGGCGAGAAGCTGTAACTGTGAGTAGTGAAACAGAATTATTACAACAAACTTTATTTCCTGTCCTGCCGAAGGTATTGTACAAAAGTATAGTGTCAATAGTATTTAAAGTGTCAATCTCGAAGATCTCCATTTACATGTGAAACATGTCTGTGAAATCTATTGCTGAATGTGGTAACACAATAGTGAACGAGCCTATGGCCCACTGATGAAAGCCCTTGCCTGTGCAGTATTACCATGTATTATGAACTGGGTGTCTGTGGCGACATTCCAGGGGAAAGATCACGCTTAAAATATGTAAATAAAGTACTAATCGACCACAGTGGAAAAGGAACATAATGTACATTCTGTTCTAGCCATACAAATATATATTTACATATTGCATCGAAAATGAACAATGTGTACGTATTAATAAGTATGTATATTGTGTGTGTATCAGGGTTGGTGGGTGGGTGGGTTAGTGTAGTGGTGAGAGCACTCGCCCGTGACCGCGATGACAATAATCTAGTATCTAATCTACTACCAATCTTTTTTTTTCTTTATCCACTTTTTCTCCCCATTTTTTCTATTTTTCTCCCCATCCCAATTTCGTGTATCCAATTCTTCCCTCCCCTGTCTTGAACGTTGCTAGACTATGCCTCCCACAGGTCGGTTGTTATAGTGAGGACAGAAGCCTTGCATCACGTGTCCCCTCCGGTACACGAGGAGGCAGCCTGTCGCATCTTATCACCGCAGCAGCTCGAACTCTCAGTGGCGAGGAGTAACGTGTGGGAGGCTCACTCTGCCCCCGTCACTTCCTGCTTCCGTCGCACCGGCGTCACCAAACCGACCTGTAGGAGTCGCTGTCCACAACGTCAAATCCCCACCCACCGGCTTTCCCACCCTCTAACACTTGCCAATTGTGTTAGTATGAACGACCGGCCAGCCGGTAGCAACGCCGAGAGCTGGGCTCGAACCCAGCGTCTCCTGCGTTAGAGGCGAGCACCTTGCCCACTGCGCCAATCAGCCGCCAATCTACTACTAATCTAATACTAGTAATAAAACGTCATTATATTACTTATATAACACGTAAATATATGACTTACATATAATGTACGTACATATATAACATAACGTACATTATATATCTTTTTTCTTGTGCTTTATTTACATTTTGTGATGAGACCGTGAAGATGGAGATCTTGGAGATTGGCACTTTAACAATGTACCTACACCGTTACTGCTGTTTGCCTATGTGGGGCAGAAGAAGAAGAGAAACATTTCACGCATCACAATTTTTTTTTATCATTTGTGATCATCTGTCACAATTCCCTGTTGTTTTTTGTAAATCATAAAAGAAAATCTGAAAGTCACATGAAAATGATCATGACCATTAACTCCTTGCCTGCCAAACCCGAGAAAAGTCGAGTTTCTTCGCCGACGGTTTAGTGCCAAACCCTACTTTTCTCGGGTTTTGATCCTTTGATCTTTTTCCTTTGATCCTTGTTCTAAACACTCGGCCGGAGCTCCCTGGGTCTCCCTGGCACATCTGCCTACGTTAAAATTGCAATGGCGATCGAATCCTGCCAGGTGGCAGTATCGCCTACCTTTTGAACTGGGATAGTTTAGTGTGGGGACACTTTTATTTTTGTCTGCAAGAACTCCTCCCCCTCAGAGGGAATCAGGACAGAGCGGTCGCTCTGAGGCCATGTCCAGACTAAAACTATTTTGGTCGTTTTAGGCAAAGTATTTGACCGTTTCCACCATTCTGCCACACGGAACTGCGTTCTGGCAGCCTGAAGACGATACTTTCTGATACCAGCTCCCAGAGTGCGCAATTCTGAAGACAAGCGATACTGAACCGATGACGCATCTCCCTTAATCCGCATGCAAACCCAGACAAAAAAAAATAAACATGATACATATGTCTTATATGTCCTGGCTAGAAGTGTTTATTAAACACCGGGAGTTATTATTAAACAACAATGGCATCAGAGTAGTTGCATTTGTGTTACAGAAGCTAGACTTAAACTTAAGCTAACTAGAGATTAGCGTCCCATAGCTGGCCTTTTTTTCTGAAAACCCAAGCACATATTGTTCCATAGCATACGCCTTCAGTTGATCATGTCAAATCCTCTCTTACCTTGACAATTAAAAAGCCTCCATAATTTTGTAAATAAAGCTGTTAGCTAAATAGCTAACCAACTAAATACAATAGACAGTGGTATCCTGAGGTAACCTTATGACAACGTTTGCTAGTCGAAATCACTGGACATACACAGGGACAAGTTAAACATCAATCAATTAATTTATTCCAACAGGTAGTTTGAGCTGCATGTGAGCCGCGGTCTTTCTCTCCTCTCCTTTGGAAACTAATGACGTTACGATAGCTCGAAAAGCACAGAACCGGCCGACACAAGTTAAGCTGCTAGCAACAGACACTATAACACTTCCGGTCGGGGGTTTTCAAAATAAAAGAAACAGGAAAGACATTTATTTTGTAAATTTGTGGCATGCACTTATTATCATGAGAAGTTTTCGTTTTTACGGAAACCTTAAAACGAAACGAAAACGAAACAGATCAAAATCGTTTTAGTCTGGACAAGGCCTGAGATTTTATCGCTTCAAACCTATTTCCCATATACACAATTATACACATATACACGAGTAATCGCGATCGCGATGGGATCACTGGGATTATTCTTTTTGGAGTACCTTCTGGCTAAGGTAAGGTCTATTCTATGTCTATTTTACCGAACCTAAAACATATTTTTGTAACAATCACAGTGTCATATTTTACCGGACCTAAAACATGCTTTTGGTAACGATCGCAGTTTTTAGTTAAAACGACCCCTCCCCCCCCCTGATGATTCTGTGAAGAGACATATGTACATGGTATATACCTTTGATTTGGAAGTATTTGGAGTTTCAGGCGAGCAACCCGAACGATTTGAGCATAATGCATATAACGCGTCATATCTCGCGATTTATGAAAAAAGACTGGATTATTTTGTAAAGGGGCGATGTTTAGCATGGAATAGCGCAGAAACTACAGTATGTAGAAATGAACTGGTTAGTCAGTGTTGCACTATGAACAATGCCTGTCAAATGAGCCATACTATTGTCTCCATAGCTATAATACAGAACACACGATGGGTCCGCAAACATCGCTAAAATTGTCAATAACGCTGGCGCCATTGAGTAAAGATGGGAAAAGAGCGTGGAGGTCAATGAGTTAATAACTGATGTCGATTTGAACCGAACCACACGTCCCACAACGCCATGGGAACAATGGGTCTCATTCCCCAATATTTCCCAAAGACTTCTCTTGGAACCGACTGAGACAGAATCGACGACAAGTTCACTCTGAGTCCCCAACGCGTGGGGAAGATGTCTTAAGTGTCTCAAACGATCACAGCTGAGATACCGGCGATGAGGAATGTCACCATTCTGAAACATGAACGCGCATTCCCATCTATAGTCATTTGCATACAAAACAATGCCTCCAGAGCTCCTCATAAGGCAGGCTCTGTGCCGTGTGCAAATGAAATCAAGAAAAGTCAAGACACACCTGTCCAGCTCATTAAATGCAACTAATGATGCAGCAGTGTGAAAATGGTGGCGGAAGCGCTTTGCGACCGATCAAAATGAGATTAGATTAATGTATTGTCATCATTATACAGAATACAGGCTCGTGACCACCTGCCGCAGCGCGTGCACCCCCCCCCCCCCCACACACACACACGCTCGCAGTACTGTATAGTCTATGTGCGTAATGAATGAATGCAGTAGGCTTATATTATTCTAATGACTTGTTTTATTAGGAGATCGCAGATACTGCGCTGCATAGTACAGTCCACACGCTAAATCGTCCCCGGACCCCGCAACCTATAGACAGTTCCAACTTCAGTGTGTGAATTACGTTAATCCACCACAGTTTCACCCTGGCAAAGCAAATACTCATGTGATCTGTATATGTTTATGTCTAACTAAAATCAATCAATCAATCAATCAATCACAATTACAATTGGCCAGTTTGTGAAATTAAGGCCTGCCTCTTATATAAGCCTCTCTCTAATAAAGGCCTGCTCTTTGCAGCTGAGGTAAATACAAGACCTGTCCTATATTTGAGGATTTACGGTATCTACTAAATCCTAATGAAACAAGTCATTAGAATAATATAAGCCTACTGTTCATTCATTAGACACGTAGGCTATACTGGCGCACACAAGACTTATGGAATATTAATGCAGTCTATTTCCACATGAT